>NW_016690457.1:187866-434266 GCF_001604755.1 Lepidothrix coronata
TCCCCAGGGCAGTGGGCACGGCCCCAAGGCTGCCAGAGCTCCAGGAGCGTTTGGACAACGCTCTGAGGGACAGGGTGGGATTGTTGGGGTGTCCTGGGCAGGGCCAGGGGTTGGACTGATGACCCTTGTGGTCCCCTCCAACTCAGCACATTCCATGATTCTGGACTGAATCCAGCTGATCTGTCACAGCTCCAGGGGTGGCAGCAGGGCAGAGCAGACACTCACATTGTCGTGGCTGAGCATGACCCCCTTGGGCTGCCCCGTGGTCCCCGAGGTGTAGATGAGGGTGCAGCACTGGTTGGGCTTCTGCGCCGCGATGGCCAAGTGGAGCAGAGTGTCTGGGACATCCCTGCCCAGCTCCATGAACTCACTCCACTGTGCAGAGAAGAGAAGAGCTCCATCACTTTGTGATCTTTCATGTGAAAAATTAAACTCTTTGCTACACATGAAGAGAAGGAAGCCATTCCCTGTGTCCAAGCCTCTGGAAGATATGCACTGCCCCACACTGTTTTCTGGCTGCCACAAGAGAAGCAGAAAGACCCATCCTGAGCAGCTTTCCAGCTCTGTAGTAATCCTGGTACTCACTGGAGTAACTGTGGGACCCAGGGCTGCCTTGCAGAGGTTGGTAATCCAACACCCTCCTTAGAGCAGGGATTATCCAGGTTTGCACAACAGCTCCTGCCCAGTGGGGCAGGCAATCCCTCACCACGGCCAGCACGAGCTCATGGGATCACAGCCACTGAATCCCACACTAGTTTGGGTTGGAAGGGACCTTAAAGACCACCTCATTCCACCCCCTGCCACAGGCAGGGATGTTTAAGCTCCCATGGAAGGTGACAGGTACTTGGAGACATCACCTGAACACAACCAGGACTTAGAAGCCATGAAGATGCCCAGGACTTACCGAGTACAGATTTGGTCTCTTCTCCTTTATCTCTTCCCCGTACTGGACAATGGCCTTCAGCTGAGGTAGTCTATCCTCAATCTGTGTTAAGAAGGGAGATTCATGAGAAGGAGCAAATCCTGCTTTTCCCTTCCAGGCCACACAACCCACCACTTGACATGCTCCTGCTATTTGCCATTTTATGTAAAGCCAAGAGAATCCCATCTCTGCTACTGAAATAACAGGGAAGCCTCACTAGAAACTCATAATTTGAGCTGGGATGTTGCCAGACATCCTAGAGGCTGCTTAATTGTTCATTTTGGCTTCTCAAGGCTTTAAGAAGGGAAACCACCACTTCACCTCTTGTGAGACTCAGTACCAGAGAGAACCCATCGCCAGGCACCAAGAAGGCTCAGCCAGTTCACCTCTGCTTTCAGAGCCAGCACTCCCCTCTGGTATTACCCTCCCACAGCATTTACCCTCCCACAGCTGTCAACAGGATGCCGTAACCCCCAGACATCTGAAAACCAGAATTACTTCTAAGATTTTCTGCAGCTGTTTCTGGTTTTCCACCACTATAACATCAGCACTGCAGTTCTCTGCCACATAGTGACAGGCCTCGGGAGAGTTTGTTGTGTAGATCCCAACAGCAAATCCCCTGCAAGGGAAGAGGGGGAAAAAACAAAACAGAAAAGCAAAACACAGAATTAGAGGACAAGAAGAATTGCTGGCAAAATTCAGACCTTTTCAGAGGAAAAACTTTGAGAAGAATATCCCATAATATGACAAGAAAAAGTGGAGGGTTTAATTCCAAGAGCAAAGGCTCTGATGTGGGGCATGGGAAATGTCAGAGTGGTGTAAGGGTCCAAAATGTCTCAGATAGAAGGAAGATATCAAAATCCAGCCCTGGGATTCTCTGGCATTTCCCATCATATTTTTAATCACAGTATATATAAGAAATCTTTTGGATTAACCTACTGGTCATCTTATTTTGAGAGAAGCATTTGGCTAAAAACAAAAATAATAATTTTTGTCTCATTAATTCATTCTGAATTAAGTTGAGGTTGTAGTTTCCTTCATTATATTAAAATACAAACAATTGGGTTTGGGGTTTTTTTGTGGTTGGTTTAGTTGGGGGGTTTTAATCAAAACCTGCTTCTCATGGGGATACTGCAATTACTGAGTGCCAAAATTCACGGCAAGAGACAAGACTTGTTCTTACCCTGCAAGGATTGCTCCAATGTCAGCAATGAACCACTCAGCAGAATTAAATCCCAGGATGCCCACTCCATGGAAACGCTGCAGCCCCAGCTGTAAACAAGAGATGGAATTACAGCACTCTTGGTTTTCCTTCGAAGAAAGCTCAGAGTTAATTTACAGATCTCTGCTGCAAACACAGAGGAGAGAGTTTGTGTTGTTGGATAGGGTGATTCCCACTGAAAAACTTCCCAAAAGCCAGGATGGAACCAGTTAAGTTCCACATCAGGCACTGTCCTGCTATCAGTGGGAAGGAAAAAGGGATTTGCGGAGCTCTGTGCTTGGAATGCCTGGCTCACTGACACCAATACAAACCTGCAATCCAGGGAGTTCTCAGTTCCCTCTGGAAGGAGAAGAGGTGAAGTTAAATAACACCTCCTGAGACATTTAATATGGTTGGATATATCAGATATCAACAGTGACAAGAGCAACAAGCTCCAGTGACAGTCAGAGACATTTTGGGATGAAATTTCAGCTGGAGAAGTCCCAGTCTTTAAATCTCCCTCGGGTTTTGTCCCAGACTGGAAGATCCCACCACGGGAGTGAGACCAGGGTGACCATAACCTGAAGCAGCCAGACTTCATCACAACAGTAAGAACACAGTGTGTCGGTTTCCCTCTCTGTCTCAATCCCAACAGCACAGGCAAAAGGCAGGGCCAGATGGGACATTTAAGGCTAGTTCACCAGCATCCCTTCAAATTTTGAATTTGAAAGATTAACATTTCTAAGACTCTGGAGGTGCAGTGTCCAGGTTTGCCTCAAAACTTCAAACACCTCACTTTATATGTTTCCTTAAATGCCTTTTTTGAAGTTGAATGTGGAAGCAACTTGCAATAAATTCAGACAAAACCCCTGTGGGAAGTACCAAGGTGCCCATGGCATGTTCAGGTACTTCGCTGTCACTGAAAGACTCATCTACACTCAGAGAATCTGCAGGTTTAAAATACAATTAACTACAGCCATTCCAGCACTTAAATGAGTGAACATTAAACTGACTTTTTACACAGTGGTAGGACAAGAGGGAGCAGTTTTAAACAAAAAGAGGACAGATTTACATTAGATATTGGGAAGGAATTCTTCCCTGTGAGGGTGGTGGGGCCCTGGCACAGGTTGCCCAGAAAAGCTGTGGCTGCCTCATCCCTTCAAGCGTCCAAGGTCAGGTTGGATGGGACTTGGAGCAACCTGGGCTAGTGGAAGGTGTCCCTGTCCATGACAGGAGGTTTTATGAGATGAGCTCTAAGGTCTCTTCCAACCCAAACCACTCTGTGATTCAATGAATATGAACAAGAGCTCAACAAAAACTCACCTTCAGAAAGCTTTTTGCTGCTTTACAGCACTCATCATAGTACATTTTGTATGTTAGTTTGACCCACTGGCCACCTTTTTTGGATGCAAGGGCATAATAGTCCCCATATTTATTGACAGTTTCCTGGAAGAGCTGGTGAACAGTCTTTGGTGGTTCACTGCCTATTCCCTGGTCTTCCATCCTCAGCTTGACCTCCCCATCCCGATGTGTTGTCCACACTCTAGAGGCAGGAGAGGAGGAGGCTGCTTGGAAAGAAAGGGTTCAGCATCTTAGGTTTTGACATTTCTTGCTGCCGTGACAGAAATATAAATCCAAGTATCAAGCACACAATAGTAGATGTTGTTATACCCCTCTCACACCCCTTTTTTGACCTTTTCCTCTTGGCAAGTTTGCCACAGGACCCCCAGTATTTTGGACTGGGAGCCTCTAAAGCACTTTGAAATTTTGTTAAACATTTCCTCTAACCCGCTCTTCTGCTTGAAAGCTCTTGCACTGTAAGGTGGCAACTTCCTCCAGCATATACTCTGCTATTTTTAATTTTTTTTTTCTTTTAAGGAGGACTGAAAGCAGGACATTGGTATCTGACACTATTTATTTACTCCTCAAAGCACAACTGTGCTTCAAAGTCTAAGTTCAAGGCACTTCTGGACAGCCTATCCTGCACCCTGAGCTCCTTCTTCCATCCTTATGGTTGGATAAATTCCTCTCTCATTCCAACAATAATTTTATGCACATCACAGTGACCAAACTTCTCCCCACTCACCTTTGGGATCAACTGAGTCCAGCTGGTGTCTCTCCATGTTGGAATCTTCCCCTGGCTCGATGTTGTGGGGCTCAGGAGTTCTGCAAGGCAAAAGCAGTTATCCCTGAATGAGCACACTGAGGGCAGGTTTGCTCCATCACTTCATTTCACTAAATCCTTAGATGTTGAAGTGGCTCCTGATCTCCTGCAGGTGACTTTATCAATCCACTACCCTGCATGGCTCAGGTCCCTCAGAGTGCGCAAGGTTTGCCTAGGCTGGTTTTGAACACATGGATATTGCCCTAATTGCAGCTTTCATTGCAACCCATAAACTTATCAGCCCCAAAACAGCCATCATGTAACTCCAGAGGTCTGTTCCAGGTGCCTGAAACAAAGAATCTGCAGCTGGGAGGAGGAGGAGGGGGGGTGGGTAGGAAGGGCCACATGGATCTGGTGCTCATCTCCTCTCTGCAAAATGAGTTCAACAACAAGGAGGCCCCAGGGCATGCCTCAAGTCACCCTGTGCAAAAACCCACGGAGGTTTCCTGCAGAAGAGCAGGAAACCGATTTCACAGGAAATCTTGTTCTTGTGTATTCCTAATAAAGCCATTGGGCTCCCACCAGATGTCTGTGAAGGAATGGGAACAGGCACATCCCATGTACTCCAGCCACGCTCCTCCCAGTCATCCCTTTTCCTTCCAGCCCTGCAAGACCTGGTGAAGCACCACTTGCCCCTGGTTGCAAACCAGTTTTCTTCCTCCAGCCCTTTCCAAGAAGGACTTTCTCACAGCCCTAATGATAAGGATATGGCATAATCAAGTTGCATGTGCCACTTGAGACCATGAGCTGGAAGCCAGACCCTGTGAGATTTGGGATTTGGTCCCTAGAAGGACAGCCTACCCTCCAACCAGGCAGCTGATGCTTGTTCCCCTGCCCTGGGCAATACCCTGCCTGGACCATCAGCATAGCCCTAAATCCAAGTTCTAGCTGACCCAAGATTATACTCCAGAGACCCAAAATTTCCATCTTGCCTTGCCCTACCAAGGCCCTTTTTTTCAGGCCATCACGAAGGTGTTTCACCAGGCCAGTGCTCGGTGTTTGCTCTTCCCCATGACAACATTTGGTTGTAGCCCCAGCTCCAGGGTGTTCTGGAAGGGCTGCAGGGCCCTGACATCACAATAACCCCAAAACTCTGTAGGACAGCTCTGGGGCAAAAAGGAGCAGACAGGTGGGAGCTCCTCTGCTCCCACACAAATTCCTCAGGCTAATCCAGGCAGGGATTCCACTGAACCCCACATTTTATTCCCTTTCTACCAGATCAGAGACAAGGCAAGTCAGCACAGCCACTATGAGAATTTCAGTGTAAGGGGGAAATTCCTTCCCTCTGGCTTATGCTTGCTCTGATTTTCTAGGAAATAGTCAACTGTTACCGCTTCGGGAATATAAGATTTAAGGCACAGAGAAGACCTGACATGGCTGATCCCATGTACTGTCCAAAAGCAGAACTGCTTCCCTGAACTAGTCTCCAAGCCAACAACCAGAGCTGAGTAAACACTGTTTTTTTATTTCCCCCAAAGGGATTATAAGATGTTCCCTCCTCATTATCGAGAACATTTTTCAGCACAAATTAATCCTCAGTAGCAATAGTTCTGCACCATTTCTCCACCAGCTTTTATGATCAAAGCATGCAAATGACCCAGTAATATGAGCAAAAAAGCCCCAGCTATTTCTCTCACAGTCAATCAAGTCATCTTTTTTCTCCCCCTTATGACATGTAATTCAGTGTAGCCTGAAAAAATTTAGGTAAAGAGGTTTTATTCAGCTAGATCCCATTATGCTGTGGGGAGATATAGACCCTTAAATACTAATCTGCTCTTCAGTCTGTAAATCTAAGCAGCCTCTTAGAGGAGTTTCGTGGAGATCAGTGTAGGCACCACACACGAGCTGTCCCCTGCAGAGGCTCTTCCAAAATGATTTTAATTAATCTAAGTAAGATTAGAATACAAACTATGTACACAGATTAAATAAAACCTTAAATTAGACACACCTGGGTGAAGAGTTGAGCAGTACATCACTCAGTGACACCTCACAGTTCCCTTCTGGAGCTGAATTACAATAAGCCATGGGGACTGGTTCAGCGAGTGCCATCCGTGCCTCTGACTCACACAGCATTGTCCCTGCGAAAACAGGTTTTAACAATTAAAATACAACCAAATTCTACGGTAAATCAGCTTCAGTCGATGCAGCTACACGAGAGAGGCAGCCCCAAAGAGGTACAACTCGAGCCTGCATGAAGCACGGTAAATTCTGACAGCGGACGCCGCCACTGTTAATTTAAAAACCTGCTGAAACCTCCACCCTGCACCAAAAACAGCGTGACACCCACAGCTCTGAGAGAGCCCAACGAGTCAGACAATTTAAATTCACACTCCCTGTGCCCCAAAACGCTCCCGCTCGGCTCCCAGCCCCCCCACCCCACCCCGCAGAGCTCCATCCTCACAGCGCATCGCCGTCCCGCAGCCTCCGCTCCGCACCGGCGCCGAGCCCGACGTGGAATAGGCTTTATTTTTAAACTAGCGCCCAGGAGGCAGATCTGGAGCATCTTATGTCATGTGCTGCTGCCTCGCAATTGGAAGCGGCTCGTCACCCCACACCGCCGCCTCTTAAGGAGGCTCTGGCCCCACGCCCGCCTCAACCCCGGCACACCGGGGATTTCGGGTCCCTCTCCGGGGACACAGCCCTGGACACCCTAGATTTAAAAAGTTCTCATAAAAACGAGCGGTTTTGCAGCTATTTTTCTGGCGGCTCCTACGGTTCTTTTAGCACTTCGTCTCGGGGGATTTTATCACCTAAACAAAAGTGTTTTCTTAAACGCTGATTCGATTTAAGGTTTCCATTCATCGGAAGCCTTTGACGCTTATGAGTTGCCAGGCTGAGCTTTAATTGTTTCAAGGGATTTCAAGCTGATTGGAGACGAATCTTATTATCCCTGATCTCTTTAAGAAGTAGATTTTCAGCTGCTATTTTGTATCCGCATTAGACAAACGCGTTTAAATCGGGTGATGCGAAGAGCGCGTTTGCATCAATGACAGGAGCGAAAGGAAAGAGCCCTTTTAATAAATCAGAGCCAGCCACGCTGCAGTCTCTGACGGGAGGGAAAAGTCACGCTAGGCACAGCTCAGAGCCCTGGAAAGCACGTCCCCCTTTCCGCTTACTCATCTGAGCAAGACACGTCGCTGCTCACGCCACGCTCTGCTCCAGCCACGCCAGAAATAGTTTAATTCACCGGCAGCTGAGACAGGGATGTCTCAAAAAAATACCCCAGCTCTGAAGCGCCGAGATAACCGGCAGATGTTGCCCAACACCCCCGTTCTAGGCTGAAACAGCAGAGCAGTTTATTTGGGGGGAGTTATGAGCTGTGAGAAGAGGGGGGTTATCTCTGCACAGACCTGCCCAACCTGGGGCAGTTCCCAGCCCGGAGGAGCTCAAACCCACATGTGGGAGAGCACAATGGATCCCAGACTTCTCGGTGCCACCACGGCCCCTCTTGCTCAAGGAGAAATCGAGCACAAGCCCAGGAGGGACAAACCCCACGGGGCCTGACCCCCTTGTGCAATTCTGCACCCACCAGCACCCACAACAAGGGGTTCAGGGCTCCCCTGTGGCCCTGGAGGAAGCTTTGGCCTCCACACTAATTACAGTATTCCTCTGGCTGGCTGCTTTTAATGCAGCAACAGAGTTTCAAGGGTAAACCGGTGTTCTCACTCCAGCTGTCACAGAATCATTGAATCCTAGAATGGTTTGGGTTGAAGGGACCTTAAAACTCATTCCATCCCCTGTCATAGGCAGGGGCACCTTCCACCAGACCAGGTTGCTCCAAGGCAACCTGACTTGGACAGACAGCTGAAGTGCCACCTGGTTGTGCAGATTTCCTTGAGAACACAGCGATCCCAAACCAGTCATGCATTTTAGACAACAAATTTAGGTTAGAAACAAAAATTTCCCAATATACACTCCCTAGCTCTGCTCAGCTCTGCAGCTCGGTCCTCCCCTCCTTGATGCTCAGTTATAAATACAAGCCACTGGAAAACACACGTGTTTCAGGATTGGAACTTTAAGGTCCCTTCCAACCCAAACCATTCCATGGTTCACCAGAGCCAGGTGTAACCCCTGGGGCAGATCACCAGGATGGGATCAGAACGATTCTCTCCTGGACACACAACAGCCCCCCATTGTTCCCACAGCAGTTAACACATCGTGATGTCCCACAGATGTTCAGGAAAGTGGAGAACACACACCCAAACAAAAACCCGCGGCAACAAACCTCCCTTTTAATTAAACCTGCGTGACTCCTTAAATCATTTAAATACAAAACACTTTGTGCTTTGAGGGAGCACCCTGTCCCAAAAGAACTGGAAGTTGAATGGTTTCTATTGAAACCACTGCAGAGCTTGAATAAAAGTCTGACAATGTGCAAGCTCCCGGCAGGAGAAGAGGTTTCATTTATAACATGCTCTGATTTTTGTGTGTATGGAGATTGTATGGCCAGTCTTCGCGAGCGAAGATTTGGGAAAGGTCTTTACCCTTCGAGCCTGCGCAGTGGATTTTTTAGGTGAGACACAGCGTGCGCTGAACTGAGCCCACCCTTTAATCCTAAAGTTCATCTGCCGGGGCCGAGCAAGCTTGGACAGTGGTAGTGAGGTCCTCAGAACGTAGGTTTGTTTAGAGTGACCTTCTCTTAGATGGATGGCCTTACAGGGCTGACGAGCTCCATCTGCCCGGGGGACTTTTTCCCTGACCGGGAATCAAACCTGGGCCGCAGACCTTTACCTAAAACACACAGAGAGCTTCAACAACATCAGTTCAAATTCAAATTACTGAGGGTGTTATCAGCCTTTGACATTTTCCAGCACAGCTCACTCGGTTTCCTGTGGCTGATTTCTTCTAACTGGTACAGACACCACATCCACCCCGCTCAAGACTTCACCGCCCAGAGCAGTTTTAGGCAACTGCCACCTTATCTTGCTGCCTTTCCACATCTCCACCAAAACTCCGACCTTGCCCTTTTTGCTCCTTTGTCTCCTTTCAAGATTTATTAAGTGAGGAAACAGAAGCTGAGCAACCCACTCTTCCTCTTTTAGATAAACTCCATTTTTAGCAAGGGCAGCCACAAAAACTTCCTGAGCACTAAAGGTTTTTGTCTTCAGCACTGGTCGTGCTGGGGAATTACCTGATGCTGGAGAGGAGGGAGCACGAGGAAAAGTAACTCCAAGCTCTCTGAGGATGATGAGTGACTGTCAGGACTGCACACAGACACTTCACTCCACCACAGCACCTTCAGAGCTGAGCTTTGGCTGAAGGGAGCTGCCTACAGACCCAGGGTAGGGCACTGATGGCACCAGAACTGTTTCTCAGCCACCCAGACAAGCACAGAACTCTCAATTCCGTGCAGATTGCTTCTCCAGGACCCCGGGATGTTTCAGGTGGATTCCACAGCAATGTGACTCACCAGGAGGCTGCTCCGAGTTCCTCTTTCCTACAGAGCTGTTTGCTTTACTGCACCATCTGCACAGCAGGTGGGAATTCCCCTCTAGAGGAGGACGAGAGCACAGGGATGTAGGAAAGCACAGGGAAGTGTTTCCAGGGATACATCAGCTGTGTTTCTGCCACTGCCACACATGGCATTGTATCTGCTGGAAGCTCAGGAGGGCTGGGAGCCAGCGCAGGAGCATCCCAAGCACTCAGGTCACCGCATGGAGTATCTCCAAGTGCCCAGGTCCTTGCATGGAGCATCCCCAAGCACCCAGGTCACCTTAAGAAGCATCCTCAAGCACCCAGATCACCTCACAGAGCATCACTGAGTGCTCAGGTCACCTCATGGACCATCTCCAAGTGTCCAAGTCAGTGCATGGAGCACCTCCAAGTGCTCAGATCACCCCACAGAGCACCCCCAAGTGCCCAGGTCACCTCATATTCCCTCGATGGGCACAGGTGACATGTGGAAGGGACAGACCTTCTCCTCGGACCACCCATTGCCTCAGCCCACAAGGTTACCCCCAACCCGAGTGGGGGGTTACCCCCAATCCGCCCTGGGCTTATTTAACCAAAAATCCCCCAAAAAACTTCACCCCCACTCCCCAGACACCCACCCGCGAAGGGACGTTAGGAGCAGCCGACACAAGAAAGGCGAATCCCACAGCCAAACCCCCGCCACGGGTGGGCTCGGGCCACGCATCCCACCCGCACCGAGCCCCGCTGAGGACACCCAGAGAGCCATCATACACACATACACAGATACACAGACACACTTAGCCCGCAGGCCCCTCCCTGCACCCCCGGCGCGGGCTTTAGGACGGCGGTCGGGCTTTAGGACCGCGCGTTACCTCAGGGCCCGGCGGGAGCGCGCGCGCGGCAGCAGCTCGTGAGGCGGCGCGCGCGCCGGGCGGGGCCCCTTTAAACCTGCCCCGCCCCGCCCACGGCCTTGATCGGAAGGCGCCATTGGGTGAAGCCGCTGTCAGTAATGGCGATGTCCCGCCCATACCAGACGCACAGCTGCACTATTGGTTCAAGAGGGCTGTCAGTCACAGCGAGGCCACACCCCCCGTGGAGATGCGCGCATCGCCGCTCTATTGGATGAAGCAGCTGTCGATTACAGTGAGGCCCCGCCCCCTCGGGGTTACCCGCGGTCGCTGCTCCGGTGGCGAACGGGGACAGGCGTGACCAGGACACCGGGAATGGCCTGTCCCGGGGTGCAAACGCAGCCCTGCTCACCGATCCGCGCTGTGCCGGACAGGGGGGAGCTCTGCAACGCCCGCGGCGCGCTCATGGTGTGCGGGAGCGCGGCAGAGGGTTTTGGGAAAGCGAAGGAAATAGTCCAAATCCCTCTGAAAGGTGGTTTTCTGATTGGATAGTAGGGAAAATTTCTTCATCAAAAGACTTGTAAAGCATTGGCAGAGGCTGCCCAGGGCAGTGGTGGAGTCACCATCCCTGGAGATGTTAAAAAAACGTGGATGTGGCACTTGGGAACAGGGTTTAGTGGTGATCACAGCAGTGCTGGGTTGACCATCTGAAAGGTCCTTTCCAGCCTTAAGGCTCCTGTGATTCTGTGAAGAACAACTATTTTCAAAGGTGGCCCTGAGCTACAACAAGCCTTTGACCAAATGAAGCAGAAGATGGATCACACAAAAGCTCTGGGGCCACCCCAGACAGGACAAGATGTAGAAAATGTGCTGTAAGCACAGTTGGGGGAATGGCCTTACCTGGAACCTATAGCAGAAAGCTCCAGGGGGGACTCCAGGTTGACCCCTTGACTTTCAGGATTAGGGATACAGCTGTACTTCACTCCAGGAGGGAGCAGTGTGGAGGCTGGCAGAGCACAGCCCCAAACAAACCCGCCCCACACTGTTGTTTTCCAATCAGCACAAAGGAAGGACAGGGCTGGAACTGCTGAACAACACCACAGGCACAAGTTCTGGCCATGGTGGCAGCAGGACACCTGGGGAAGTAGACCTGGGGAAGAACCTGTGCTCTGGGGGCAGCTCTGCCATCTCCTGCCCTTCCTGGGTCCTAATTATTTAAACTGGAGCCCAACAACACATATTTTTTAATATATTTATACATTTATAATATATATTAATATATATTCTTGATATTTATTTTTAATGGTTATGATCAGGAGGATTAGCTAACTGTTCTCAGTCATTTCTGGCTGATAAAACTGGAGAAAAGCCACGATTTTTTTTATCCTCTTGGGAAAACAGCTGTATCCCTCAAATGAATTATTGCTGCTGTTTTGCTGGTGCAGACCAAGAATTCTTAAACATTGGGGTTTTTTCCTGCAAATTCTTCTCTCCTTTCCCCCATTCTCCCTTCACGAGGGGTGGGGAGGGTTCAAGCCATTCAGCTGATGAGCAAACCTAAGGAATATGTAATTAGGGAAGCTCCTGCCAGAAGGTCAGGGCTGCAGCTGGAGCAGATGCAGGTCCAGAGGACAGAGCAGTGCTGGGGATACTGCAGCTGTAAAACAGCATGAACACA
Source organism: Lepidothrix coronata (assembly GCF_001604755.1). Taxonomy (NCBI): domain Eukaryota; kingdom Metazoa; phylum Chordata; class Aves; order Passeriformes; family Pipridae; genus Lepidothrix; species Lepidothrix coronata. The sequence continues at coordinate 200,092 of NW_016690457.1, forward strand.
GTGAGATGGTGATTCCAAGGAAGCCTCAGCACCTCTGAGTTCTTGCTGGGTCAGCTGTTTGCCATCTCCTGCAGTCTGAGCCTTCCCTGGCAGCTCCTCTGTGTTCCCCTCTCTCCTCTCCTCCTCTCTGCAGCCTCTCCAGAAACACAGAATATTCTGAGTTGGACCCACAAGGATCATCGAGTTCAGCTCTTAAGTAAATGACCCATATGGGGATCAAACACCTTGGTGTTATCAGCACAAATCCCTTTTGTGGCTCTGTTTCAATTCAGATGGCAAATTTATTTTGAAGGGCAAAAGTACGAACAGCAGCCTGAAAGTTGGTGAAATCTGTAAAATTCAGACTCCTGCCTCTTGTCTTGGTCCTCGGCCAGCACCTGACTGGGGGCACGTTATTCCCAGTGAACCAAGGAAAGATCCAGGGGCGCAGCCCAAAGGTTAACTGAAGTGGCAGGAGTAACCAGTTCTATTTTTGGAGATTCCCTGAGCCAACAAATTACCTTGGACGAGCTGCTTTTTTTGTGCTTCCCGTGTTCTTGTCTGTCAACTGAGGTTGCATCACTCCCAAGGTAGATCCCATGGTGTTTGCTAAACTCCTGCTGGTTTTTGGACCAGAGGGGACCACATTGATGGGGAAGGACCAGGTAAGAGCAGGGATGAGCACAGGTGGTCCTCAGGCAACGCTTCCACAGGCAGGAGAGGGGCTGTTTCGCTGCCTGTGGGGATCAGTTGATACCTTGTGGTTATTGACTGGTAAAAGCTCAGTCCTTTACAAACAAACATGGAGTTGTTAAGCTCGAAATAGCAAATCCAGCCACTCCGGTCAAACAGCACCTTTGCTGGCTCTGTATTTACCAGGAATTAACTCGAGTGGAGTCCTAGAGTTCTTGTTTTCCAAGACAACAAAAGCAGGGTGGCCTGAAGAGCTCCAGGAAAGGGAAGAAACCAGTCTCAGCAGAGGTTGGGAGTCACCTATGGAGAGCAACTTTGTGGAGAAGGACCTGAGGGTCCTGGTGGATGGCAAGTTGACCATGAGCTGGAGGAGGGCCAGTGGGATCCTGGGGTGCATCGAGAAAAGCATTGCCAGCAGGTCAGGGAGGGGATCCTGTCCCTCTGCTTGGCCCTGGGGAGGAACATCTGGAGTGTTGTGTCCACCTCTGGGCTCCACAGTTCAAGAAAGACAAGGAGCTTCTGGAGAGGGTCCAGTGGAGGCCACAAAGATGATGAGGGGTCTGGAGCACCTCTCTGATGAGGAGAGACTGCAGGAGCTGGGCCTGGTTAGTCTGGAGAAGAGAAGGCTGAGAGGGGATCTCTTCAATCCATACCAACATCTCCAAGAGCTGTCAGAGGATGGTGCCAGGCTCTCTTCAGTGGTGCCAAGAGACAGGACGAGGAGTAGCGGGCACAAACTTAACCAGAAGAAGTTCCACCTCAACATGAGGCAGAACTTCTTTCCATGGAAGTGGCAGAGCCCTGGAACAGCTTCCCAGGGAGGGTGTGGAGTCTCCCTCTCTGGAGACATTCCAAACCCACCTGGACACATTCCTGTGTCACTTGTTCCAGGTGGATTGGGAGGTCCCTTCCAACCCCAATATTCTGTCATTCTGTGAAAAGCAGAATAATATCTACTATCTGCAGAGACATTTTCAGTCTCTGGGACTTCAAAGGGAATAAAGGCTGGTTTCTCCTCTGACGCCAATGAGCAGAGGAGGAGCCCTGACCTGTGTGTGCTCCCTGCCAAGGTCAACATCCAAGGCAGAGCTGGGTATTTCACAGCAAAGGAGCAGAGAAATGCAGTGTCTCAGTGTTTGGCTCTGTAAAGCTGATTAACAATAGCAATGTTGTCTAAAGGATCAGCCCACCTTTGGGTGCTAATATAGATTATCCAAATAAAATAAGTTGTCTAATACTGGTATAAAGTTATATTTTTAGTTTGATGCAGGTTTGAAGAACTGTCACATCTGCTGTCCTGAGAAAAGGCAGGTCAGGAAGAGTGAGAGGTGGGGAGGAGTTCTTGGTTACAGAGTCTGACTGTGGATCAAGCTTCCAGAAGATACTTGGGCAAAAATGGAGCATGGGAGAAATGGTGAAAATCCTAAAATCCTTCCCTTTCGAAAATACCTTTCCCTTACAGAGTCACTCCAAACACACAAAATTTCACATTACCTTTAAATTGTGCTTGTGATGCAAGAATGGGAGAGAGAAGATGGCTGCAGGTTAAGAGCCTTGAGCTTTGCTGATAACACAGGTTCAACCTCAGAGGGGGGACTGAAAACTCCACAGAATCCATGTTGTTCCTATCGGTAAACTCTATGGTGAGGATACACATAAAACCTTCAGTTAATAGTCTGCTTGGATCCCATCTGGGTTGTCCATGCCTGGGATGTTACAGCTTGTTGCCTCTGCGATATAATTCCCCTTTTCCTGAGTGCAGACACATTCCCGGAGGGCTTTAAAAGGTGTGTAGATGTGGCACTTAGGGACATGGTTTAGTGGTGGGCTTGGCAGTGTTTGATTAATGATTGGATTGATTTTAAAGATCTTTTCCCATCTAAATAATTCCATGGTGCCTTCATGTTTCTATCTCACCTTGGCAATTTCAGGTATTTCACATGATGAAGGTGGAAGATGGTGCCATCAGGAACAGAGGATGTCCCTCACAAGACAAGAGCATTAGGATAAGTGGAAAGGCCCAGGATAAATGCAGACTGGGGCTGTGGTAATTCAGGTCTGTGTGTGTCAGAGCACCCAGCTGTGGTTGGGAATGCTGGTGTAGAGGCTCCTTCCTCTTGATTTGTTGGTGAGGCACAGCCTGGCAGTCCTGGGAGCTGTGTTCCTCTTCACCTCAGCCACAGATGTCCTGTGCCCTACAAAACATCACCTCAGTGTCTGGTGAGACAGAAGAAATTCCATTTGCAAGTTCTTTCCTACCTCAAGCAAAGAATCATCTCTTCATGCAGCTGTGGACAGAGTGGAAATGTGTTTCTTCTTCAGCTTAATCATTCCCCATTCAGAACAAATCCCATCTGCCCATCGGAATTATCCTAGACAGTTACATAACTTCTAACTGTTATCACCTGGCATTGGATCTGAAAGCTATTCTGGGATAGGATTCCTCAGATAAAGCTCCCAAATTTCCAACTCCAGGGCCACTGGTTGCAAGTGACTCAACCCGGGATATAGTTGCACCTCAGGACGTTGACTCGGAAGATAACGGGCTGTGGGAAAATACACTATTTCAGCAATTTCCACTTGAAGCTCAACAAGAGGAGAATGATTGTGCTGAGGAAACAGGCTGGTAAACATGTGATCACAAGGCAGGAGGGAAGACAGAAGAGTCTGTGTTTATGCCACAGTCATTTCTAGACTTAAAACAGTTATGGTGTCTTGCAACATCTTTCTGGTCGTGTGAAAGGGTCTACAGCAAATAGGTATAGAAAACCCAACAAAACAAAGCCCCAAACCCCATAGACACAATGAAAAGACACACACACACACTGAAATCTCCACCAAATTAGTTCTAGATTAATACCAGCTCTCAACTGTCATAAATCACCACAGCCAAGGAGTCGCCACCAGGACAGACCAGTTGATAAGTGACCTTTATCTGCCTCTGTCTGTGACTAAATGACTCCTCTGCAATTCTCAGAAATAAAACTGGGCAGAAAGTATTTACCCTGCCTGTTATAGGCACGAACTCAGTTTTAATTTATTTTAATACTCATTAAAACCTGCACACTGGTGGATTTTGAAACAAGACAGGATGGGCAAAGGCTGACCATGGTTTTACACAACATGCAGAGTATAGTATGGGACATACGCAGTTATAAAGTGTGAAAGCAGTGGAGAATTAGATTTTCTTGCCTATATAATAATTTATTTTGATGCTAGATATCACCTCTCATTGGAGGTCTTGCCTATGTCTGTGACCATTAAAGTTAAACCCAAATTTCAATGCTATCTATGCCCATGGGTAATTCCATGTCTGAAAAAGAATTTGAGGGAAAGACATTTGTTCCAAAATAAGATGGATACAGAAGTTACATGGAGAAGAGTTGTTTCCAGCAGCTCAGAAAAAAACCCAGTTGCATCTCCAGAACTTCAATAAAAATGGAATTCTCTCTTTTCTCTGCCTGCTGTAGGCCAAGAGAAGTGGGGTGCTCCCCCATCCCCAAGCCAAGGGACTTTGTTGCAGAGGTGTCACAATGTTTACCAGGCAGAACAAGGCTGTCCCCTCCCCAACAAGCTGTGTTGTAACCAGGAAAGGGATGAATGTGTAACCAGAGCAGGAGATAGAGACATGGAAACATGCCCTTGGTGACACCCAGCCCAGGTGCCACTCTGAGCCGTGAGACAACCCACGCTGAGAATTTGTTGATGATGGTTGACTGAGCTGGAGTGGGGTGCAAGACCTCTGCGCCTGCAATTCAGTCTGAAATGTTAATAATCCACTGGGTCATTTCGTATTTTTGTAGGGGTTTGTTCAAACATAAACTCACCATGGTAAAACAGTTACAGAACTTTAAGATTCTCACAGTCCCGAGCAGGTTGAGCTTCTCCATGTGAACAAGCTGAACCTTTGTGTTTAATATTTAGGTTCCAAGCTTCCAGCAGGGTGCTCAGTTGGCCAAAACCTCTTGTATCAGCCACAGTGTGGTCAGCAGGACCAGGGCAGTGACCATACCCCTCTGCTGAGGCACCACCTCAAATCCTGGGTTGTTTTGGGCCCTTCATCCCAAGAAAGACATGGAGGAGCTGGAGTGTTTCCAGAGAAGTGAATGGAGATGGGGAAGGGTCTGGAGCACTAGGTGCAGCTGAGGGAGCTGGGGGAGCTCAGTCTGGAGAGAAGGTTCTCCATGATGGTGCCTCATGTGCAGGTGCTGGAGGTGACGTTGCTGTGGCTGTTCTGTTAATTTTGTGGTCTCTTCCCACGACATCCCCCAGGCCCTTTACTTGTCCATCGTGTCCATCACTCCCTCCCAGGCTGCTGTTTGCTCTGCCCCTCCCTGTTCTTAGCACCTGTGGTGCTGGGAAACAGGAGGAGACTTGTTTAAATTCACCTACAAAAGTTGCGCAGAAATTCCATTTAAACCTTATTCCTGTGCTGTTCAGTCATTGAGAAGTTAATTACGCAGATGTTGCCTCCCTGCAAAATCTGTGTTGAAATAAGTCGTATTGAATTAGTTATATCAATATGACCATATTTGATTGTGTCCAGGTTGTGGACACATCCTCCTCCAGCTTCTGGGGGCCCAGGAGGCTGCAGTTCCCTGAAGGAAGTGGCACAGAAACCCACAGGCACTGGGTTTTTCCATGACTGTACCCATTGTTTTTTGCAGGATTTTCAGGCTGCTACAGCCAAAGCAAACAGATAACACTCCAGATAAATGCTTAGTCCTTTAATTCTGCTGGAAAGAAACTTCCAGAGTGGGGGGAAGAGACCATTTGGGGTTTTAGCTTGTTAGGGGGAAGACGTAAGGTTGAGAAGAGTAATCTCTTCAAATGCCACATTGTCAAAGTCTTTGCCAAGGATTGTTGGGATATTTGCTGCCATCCAAGGGAGACAGGAAAAATGGCACAGGAAGGGTTGGACCCCCCCTCTTCTTTCTCCCACCTTCAGCACTTACCTTTTGCTTTCAGGCTGGGCAAATGTCATAGTTTGAAATTGGCCCCCCTTGAGAGTTCGAGGGGCTCAGAGGTGATTGGGTGCCAGGACAGTGTTCCCTGGAGAGCGCTTCTGCTCAAAAATCATATATCACAGCACTGGAAACAGTTGGCAGGGCAGTCTTGGTTGTTTTGCTGTTGGTGTCTGCTGCGTGTAGGTGGACAAGGACAGGGGGTGGCTGGGCTCCCTCTCTTCCCCTCCGGGGGGGGGAGAGGGAAGCCCTGCGACCCCCCAGCTCAGCCTTTGGCTAGAGTTAAAGTCAGCATTTGGAGTGTGTGCTGTGAAGGAAGAGATTCACAGCCCCTGAGGTAAGAGGGAGGAGGCCAGGCCTTCTTTCCCCCCCTGCAGCTGCGGGACGCTTGGGACAGTGTATAACTGGACTGAGCTGCCTGTGGCCAAGGCTAGGGGGCTTTTTTCCCCCCCACTGCATTTAGGCTGGTGGGGGGTGGATTTTGAGGCTCAGCACTTGAGCAGAGCCAAGTGGACGGGCTGATAAATCAGCTCGGCGCTTGGGAGAAGAATCCCAGGCAAAATTGGAGATGGGCCAAGAGAGGCTCGGGAGCTGCCTGCCGAAGCTGACCGGGGGCAGCCAAAAACTGACTTAGAGGAATGAAGATTCCAGGACACGTACGCTTGATAAGCTGCACTGCAGCAGCCTATGGACCAAGGTGGGACACCGAGAGGGAGAGATCACCAGCAGCAGGAGAGCAAGGACTCAAAGCTATCTTCTCCGACTTCATGAGGAGGAGAGACTACAACGAACAACTGCTGGAAGTCGGTGAGGAGAGAGTGTTCAGGAGCCCAGAACACTCCCACGGCAGACTGTGTTACATATCAGCCTTAAAGGCTGCTCCTGGACTAAAGTTAAAGGAGGGGCTTGAAAGGATTGACTGATAGTAATGTAATATATATATATAGTTGCCTTTAGTTTGTATAGTATTTATTTGTGTAAATAAATGTATATACTTCCCCCTTCCCCTACAGAAGCCTCTGGCCTGAAAGTTTCTCTCCGGTGTTAGGATAAATTGTTGAGAAGGGTGGGGGAAGCCTAAAAATTGGATTTTAGATTTCTAAATGTAGCTCAAACTGCTACAGCAAGGCAAGGAAAACAGTGCCCTGGGATGCTGCCAAGACAGGACAGAGCATCCTGTAATTCTGGAGCAGCCGCAGCCTGGATTTCATTTTCCTGATGAAAATGAGCAGAGGAGGATGTGGTACGATGCCACAGGGAAATTCCAGCGTGGCCCTGGCACAGCCACACTCAACAGGTTTATCCTCTTAAGCCTGTCCAAAAGCACTGGAGAATGTTGTTGTCTGACCAGCAGCAAGGATAGAAGTTTATGATGGAGAAAACACACTCCTGGGGCTGTGATTGGAGCAAGATCTTACCCAGGGTCATCAAATCCACCAGGGATGTGGCAGCTCCACACAGGAAAAGCCACCACTGCAGTTTGCAGCAGTCCCAGTTTCTTTGGAATAGCTGGAAAGGAGATTTAGTGTGTTCCTAAATTCATCTCTTGAGCTGTCTACCAAACCAGAATCTACCCCATCTGCACCACAACTTAAAATGATCATGGACTTTTATTTTATCATTTAATTTTTTCATATTAAAGAAAAATCCATTATCACAGTTTGGATGGTCCTCATAACTTGCATGGGATGGTGCTGTGGATACAGTGGGAGAGGGGACGTGGAAAGGCATCAGTTCAGATTCCAAATATTTTGCAGCAGATGCCCTGAGTTCCCTCAGCAGTTAAACACAGCACAGTAAATCACAGAATCGCAGAATCATTATAGTTGGAAAACACCTCCAGGGATAGGGGGAACCTGGTATAGAAATCTTCCAGGCAGAAAGTGCTGTGTGGGTTGGTACTTATGTAAAAATAGGGATTCTCCCCTTTAAACAAGTGAACTATTTTTCTTTTTTAAGAAAAAAAAAGTAATATTCTTGTATTCTTGTTTGTTTTGGTTATAATCCTCTAGGAATTTTTTCATTCAGCAAACAGTTCAAGGGAACATCTTAAATTAAGGTTTCATTGCCAGAACCCAAAACAACACTATTTTCCATGGATAAACGCGACATTTCAAAATATCCCACTACTTTGCAAGGAATCTGCTTCTGTCCAAAGATTATTTTTTGCCCAAATCTCCCTTTAGTGAAATCAAGTCAATCAGATCCTTTGAGTGGGGTTGGATTTGAGCTGAATTCCAGTTTGCTTTGAGGAACATGCCCTCCTGTGGGTGTCAGTGACAGCTGCAGCAAACCTGCTCCTCTGTGAGAAGAGAGAAGGGAGACCAGACTCAAACTCCTCTTTCTTTACCAAAAACTTCCTAAAATGAGTCTCCTTCGCCTCAAACCACCCCGGTGCTGTACAAGAGGGAGATGAGATCTGGCTTAGGAATAGGCTGCAAGAAACAAGGAAAAATTAAGTCCAGTGATCAGCTTGACAGAAGAGGTGATAGACAGGTCCCTAATTAAAAATAACAGCGCTGGAATGATTCCCAAAGATCCCAGGACTGGATAACTTCTATGGTCTGCAGGATTTTATCAAAGGTGTTTTTTTCAGGCATTATCAAGAATTTTCAAGTGTTATCAAGTGTGGATGTGGCATTTGGGGCCATGGTTTAGTAGTGGCCTTGGCAGTGCTGGGTTAATTACTGGACTCGAGGATCTTACAGGGCTTTTCCAACCTAAATGATCTTGTGATTATCTGAATTTCAAATGTTGTTGGCAGGATACAACAAGAACCTGTGCTTTGTGTTTCACACAATAATTGACACTTTGGAAAGAATAAGAGCACATCCAAATTTATTCTACATTTCTTTTCCAGAGGTACAGATGCCTTTCAGTGGGGAATCAAGCTCTAAAAGTTTAATTGATAACAGGTCTGAAACAACACTTTGTAGGTGATACTAAAGGGGATTGCAGGCACCTCTGAAGGATTTCATTAAGCTCTTGGCAAATTCAAGTGATGACTCAAAATCAACATGATGCAATTCAACATGGCCAAACACAATGTACATTTAAGCAGGAATAAGTGACCACAATAGTGCAGGATCAAAAATAATTATTTATACAGTGTTTGTTAGGAAAAGCCTGGATTTTTCTGACAGGAAAACCAGAGGATTGCTTAATTTAGAAAACAAGAGATTGAGGGAATGAGAACAACCTTCAAACACATCAGAAGGAGCTGTTAAGGAAAATATATTTCTCTGCTCTCAGTTTCCTGTGGTGAAGGTGGATGTTTATGTGTATTAGATGACTTCTCATGAACTATCCCATCTCTATTTTCTATTTTAGTTTATTAACGTTACATCATCACCTAAAAGTTGACAGTTTTAAATATCTATGGTTTAAGTATCTACAACGCACTAAGAAAGCAAGTTATTTCTCTTTGGAGCTTCTCAAAAACTCCATGAATTTTTCCAGTGTAACTCTCACGGTAATTTATCAAAAGCAGGAATATCAACCCTAAATCTGCAGATAGACCACATTTAACCAGCAAGTCCAGTCTCTCCAGTTTAAATTGCCTCACTCAGGCAATTTCTCTCCTTCTCTTCCTTTTCCAGTAACTCCTTTCCCGATGTGTTAGGTAAGAAAACTAATAATCCTGCGGCGTTTGGAGCGGGCTGTGTTATTGGAGTCTCCATGGGTACAGATTCCACACACTTCCTTGGCTTAGGCTAGGACATACTTTTCAGAAAACATTACAGAAAAAATACATCATAAAAGCTTTTGATTGCATGTCAATAAGGTGATTCTGGAAACTGTGAAATTCCGGATGGGGATTTTTTTTCAGAGCAATTGAAAAGTGCTCATAGTGACTCTGCTGGGTTTGACTGAGGGGAAAACCCCATAAACACCCCAAACCCCAAGGTATTTTGTAAAGCTTTACAAAAAATTCTGCTTTCCTTGGCAGCATCTGCCTTCAAAAAAACATGGATGAGAATTGAGGGTGACTTACTGGGTTTCACTGTGCAGTCTTTGCTGACAACATAAACCAGGATGGGAAGTGGGGAGCGGAGTATCATCCAACCTGGCCTTGGACACTCCCAGGGATGGGGCAGCCACCGCTTCTCTGGGCAATCTGTGCCAGGGCCTGCCCACCCTCAGCCAACAATTCCTTCCCAATATCCTATCTAAATCTCCACTTTTCCAGTGGAAAGCCGTTCCCCTTTGTCCTGTCCCTCCATTCCTTGTCCCCAGTCCCTCTCCAGCTCTTCTGGAGCCCCTTTAGGCACTGGAAGGGGCTCTCAGGTCTCCCTGGAGCCTTCTCTCCTTCAGGTGAGCACTCCCAGCTCTCCCAGTATCTCTCCATGGCAAAGGGGCTCCAGCCCTTGGAGCAGCTCCGTGGCCTCTTTGGACTCGCTCCAACAGCTCCACGTCCTTCTGATGCAGAGGACCCAGAGCTGGACGCAGTAAATTTGCCATTAAACAGATAATTTTGTTTCACGAGGGTGATGCTGCTGCTCCCCCCCATTCACCACATCCCCCCAAACTCCGGGAGCCTCATCCCAGGGCAGCAGGAGGCTATTGCACCGATTCATCAATATTCCCCCAATTCGCCCCAAAACCACGACACCCCCCGATCGCTGTTTGTTGTCGGTGACGTCACAGCCCGTCGCCTTGACAACGCTTTGATGTCATGGACACCGCACGGCGGGCGGGAAGGGGGGAGGGAGAAACCAGGCGGCAACCGCGGAAACCCCTTTTTAATATTTAACAGCCGGGGGGAGGAAATCAACTTTTTTATTCTTTTTTTTGTTTGGGGGGCGATTTATTGAGGAGAATTATCCAAGTTCCCTTTGGCCCCGCCCCGCCACCTCACGCGTCATGCGCCGGGGCCCCGCCCCGCGCGTGAGGCGCCAAACCGCGCGCGCCAACTCCCGGTACGCCCCTCCCCTTTCTCTATTGGTCCGCCAGCGCTTCGTCCCGCCTTCCCAATTGACTGACAGACACTGAACCAATAGCCGGCGGGGTATGGCCCTGCCACACCCCCCGAGGGGCGGGGTCGGGCGGTGACGCGAGGGGGGCCGGGGTAGCAACAGTTGCCTCGAGACCCGGCGCCCGGCGCCATAGTGACCGTAGCCCTGGAGACTGTTACTTGCCAACGGCGGCAACGCGCGGCCCCGGCGGCCGGAGCCCAGCGCAGCCCGCGGCACCCGGCGCCGACTTCAGGTGAGCGGGGGCCGCCCCTGTGATGGCGTGGGTGGGTCGGTGTCGGGGGTCGGTGCGGCGCAGGGGGCCCCCCCCCCCCCCTCGTCCCAGCGCGGGATGCGCGTCCCCGCGGCTTCCTCCCCTTCCCCGGGAAGTTGGGAAGCGGTGGAGGCGGCAACGCTGAGCATCCCACCCCCCCCGCTCCCGCCACGGGTGTCCCCCCGGTGCCCCCGGGGCACCGCCCGCGGCGCGGCCCCGCCCGGGGACGGGGACAGGAACGGGAACCGCCCGCCCGGGGATGGGGAGGGGGGGAAAAGAAGTGGCCCCCGCGCTTCCCGTAACTCTCCGATCTTGGCAGCGCGGCCAGTTGGGAGTCCGACCCGGCTCCGGCGGAGCTGCGAGTCCAGGAGTGCCCAGTGAGGGTCGTGAGGGGGGCACAGGGCAGCTTCGGGGCTGTGCTGGGAGCTGGATCCCTCCGTGCTGTCTCTGCCCCCTGTCTCTGTTTCTGTCTTCCCTGTCCCCCCCTCTGTCCCTATGCCCCATCCGTATTGTCCCCATCTCCCTCTTGCTGTCCTTGTCCCCTCCTCTGTCCCTGTCCCCCTTTCTGTGTTGTCCCCTCTCCCCCTCTGTCCCCGTCCCCCTTTCTGTGCTGTCCTCGTCCCCCGCTCTGTCCCCGTCACCCCCTCTGTTCCCTGTCCCCCCTCGCTGTTCCTGTCCCTCTCTCTATCCCTGTCCCCCCTCTCCGTGCTGTCCCCATCCCCCTCTCCGTCCCTGTCCCCCCTTTCCGTGCTGTTCCCGTCTCCTCCTTTATCCCTGTCCCCCTCTCTATCCCTGTCCCCTTTCCTTGCTGTCCCCGTCTCCCCCATCCATGTTCCCCCCTTCTGTGCTGTCCCCGTCCCCCTCTCTGTCCCAGTCCCCCCTCCCTGGCCGCTCCTCCTCTTCCCGGGGGTGGTTTCAACTCCAGCTCATCCCCGGAGTTCGCCGGAGCCCGGGGGATCCCGGCGCTCGCCTCCCTGTTGGTTTTAGGAACGAGAGAAAATCGCGGCGAGACCTATTTTTAAGCGTCTATTGCCGTCTATTCTTGACTCGGTTTCTCCTATTTTTTTTGAATAAAGTATGTTGTGAATCAAGACCCATCTCCTGGTAGAGTGGGATTTTGTGGATGTGCTTATTTCCAGTTTGAGTTCCCACTGTCTGATTAAATCTTTCCATTCTTTCTACTTAGATACCGCTCCAAAGCCTCTATTTGGGTTTTGCTATTGAAAGAGATGAGTCTTACTAATTAAAAAGTAGAATTAATAATAATTTTATTAAATATTATTAAATTTACTTTACCTTTTTGCACTTGGAAGATCTTTAAACTTATAAAGGGTTTAAGTGGTAGGTTAAACTGAGAGCTCAGCTCCGGAGTCATTCAGTCGAGGCTTTTTTCATCTGCTTCTCGACTTTTCAACACTATCTCGGTTACCAATCGTTTGAGAATAGAGACTAACAGCTGACTTAGAAAAAGAAAGAAATCAAGCTCAAAATACCGACCTTAAGCTCCTGGGCTTCCTTCTCTGCCTCTGCTTGTTTCAGTTTTCAATCTGAGTTTGCTTTAGTCAGTTCAGGATTAATTCAGTCTCAGGTTTTATTTTAAAGGGAAAGGTTTAGTAGAAGGGGAGGCATTTGGGGAGGCTCTTTCATGGTTACCTTGCTCAGGATGGGTTGAATCAACCTCTGACTGTATCTGCTGAGGGAGTTTGGGATGAACAAAGTTTGACCTCTGGATGGCTGGAGTCAGGTGAGGAAAAAACCCCAAGGTAGGACCTTGTAGGACTTTGTAGGGCCAAACTGTGGGTGTTGGTTACCTGATAGTTTAATTTTGAAAATCTTAGTTGATGTTTTTAAAAAACAACACATCCAGCTGGTTTTTTACCCCTCAATGTTGCTGTTCCAAGGGATAGGAAATTTGAAATTTTGTGAGATGTGTTGCATTTGCCTTAGGGTTATACAGCTGTGGACATTTGTTGTTCTAAGCCTTTGGAGCTCATGTTCTCAAAGCTGCTCCTGTAGTCCTGAGGTTTGGAAATACTCATCTTTTTCCTTGGAATCTGGGTTCTCAGGTAACAACAGGATGTTTGCCTAGGGAGTGAAAGCCCAGACACAGGTGAGGAGTTGACAGCTGGAATTTCTTTGTCCCTGCTTGCTTCCTGCAAACTGGGAGCGATCCCAGTGCATTGTGGATGGTGATAAGAGCATCTGCTGCCAGGGCAGAATGTCAGAGCCAGGTCCTTCAGACTTCACTGGGACTCCCACGGACAGTCCCTGCTTTGCATTTCTCTGCTGTGCCATTTGCATCTCATGAATTCCTCTCATAGTGTCCCTGTCCTGGGGCCCTGTGTGCCAGCTCTGTTCCCTATAGAAGAGCCAGTGGTGTGCTACAGCACCCAGGGAGAGGCTGAGACCTGCAGGCAACACACAGGAGGCCAGTGCAGCAAATTCACTCTCAGCATCAGATCTGCCCTCTCAAAAGAGGCATTTGTAGGTTTGGCATATGAATTTGTAGATTTGCCCTATAAATGGAGACATCCCCTTCATCAAAGGACTTGGCACCATTGAGTCCCCACGGCAGGGCTGGGAGGGAGGGATGGGGTTGCCCATCTCAAGACTTCAGGCTGCACATAATCTAGAGAGAGCTACTGTTAAATCATGTGTTATATGTGTAGAGGTACATCAGAAAGACACTTTGTGTGTCCTTTTGTGTGTGTAAACACAATCAGCCCCATCCCTGGAAAGTGTCCAAGGCCAGGTTGGACGGGGCTTGGAGCAACCTGGTCCAGTGGAAGGTGTCCCTGCCCATGGCAGGGCATGGGACTGGATGGGCTTTAAGGTCACTTCCAATCTAAACCATTTTGGGATTCTGTAACTATTGAAAACACAAGGAACCAGCACCTCCAATGCCATCAACTTGCTGTCGTGTGTCCCCCTATTGGGGGAAATCCTCCAGCTGAGAGTATTTATTGACTAAAAGTCACCTTTTTGCCACAAAACAACTTCAGGGCTGCAATAAAAGCAGGGTGGCTCACAAGTGCAGCCTTTCCCAGCCCCACGACAGCAGAATAGACGGCGCCAGCCATTGTCTTTAAATAGTCTCCTGCTTGTAACACCTCAGAGCATCGACAGCTGCTCTGTCTAATCACAACATGCTTTCCCTGTTAATACAGGCCTGTAAACAGAGCTGCTTTAGCATATTCCAGCAGATTTCCCTCACTCAGTTTTAGCACTCCCGGAGCTAAAAGCGTCCTGCGGAGTCACCGCGGGGCTGATTCAACAGGCGGGTCTCGCCGCTCGCCTGCTCAGCCAAAGTTTCTGCTGCCGAGTTATATTTAAACCAAGTTTTTGTTTTTCCCTTCTTCCCCTCCCTTGGAACAAATGCCAGCACAGCTCAGGGCTGGAGCCCAGCCAGCTGGAGCCCGACGTGCCAGGGCTTGCCATGGTAGAGGGAGTGCTGGAACTCTCTCCTGCATGATCTGGGATTGTGCTCCTGATATTTGGCACAAAGGGAAGGTTTCTTGCTTTAATCTGAGCTTTGAGGCTCGATTTTTGGTGTTGTTTGCACTGGGAGTCCTTTATTCCTTTGTTTAAATACTCACAAATCCACCTTATTGTCCAAGAACGTGCTGGTTTTCTCCTGTCCCAGTTTTCCCGTGTTTCAGGCTGTTTCTGTCCAAGCAGCTTATGGACTAATTATCCATAAATACAGAAATAAATGGCAAAATATTCCTTCAACACAAACCACGGACTCCTTAAAACAATGAGCAAAGAGGGATCCTTTCTTTATGGCTCTACCTGCAGATAATCTCTTAACACACAAAGCACAGAGGGAATGATTTCAAGGCACATTAATACACAATTTATTTCTAGTTAGGGAGGAAAGGAGAAAAAAAACCAAACCCACCTTCAGCTTTGGGTGATGTTTTATGAAAGATGGCAATTTTTTCATTTCGGAAATTATTTCTGGGTATATTAGTACATAAATTATTTCCAGTTAGGGAGGAAAGGAGAAAAACCAAACCCACCTTCAGCTTTGGGTGATGTTTTATGAAAGATGGCGATTTCTGCATTTCAGAAGGCCTAGAAAACTTTGTGTCTTTAATTGAGCTGACTTGTTAAAACAATACATAGTTATGTATAGGCATGTGATTTCATGTCAGTGAATGCCAAAATCTTCCTCTTCCAGTGATATTCCTGCTCGCTTATGTCACTGCAGGGGTTGGGCAGTGTCTGTCCAGCAGTAAAGTTATGAGGTGTGTTTTAAATTGCAACGGAAACAGAGGTTTCCCAAGCAGAACTTTATAAACTGTTTTGGTTTGGTGATCTGGTCACAGAATCGTAGAATCCCAGAATATCCTGAGTTGGAAGGGACCCACAGGGATCATCCAGCCCAACCCCTGGCCCTACCCAGGACACCCCAACAATCCCACCCTGTCCCTAAGAGTGTTACCATTTCCTCAGGTACTCCTGGTGTTACACAGGAGTGAAGAGCAGCAGCAATGCCAAATGAAGGCATTTGAAAAGTCTTTTAAAGGCAATTGATAAGCTTGGTTTTTTTCCTAAGTTAGATTTCTATTAAGAATTCCTTTTCCTGAGATTATAAATGCCAAAGAAGTCTCAGCATCATGAATGTGTTCTAGTGAGGAAGCTTTGCAAGAGATTAGTGACTGAACATTTCAATTGCTGTCAAACAGATCACAGAATGCTGCACCAAAGATGACTTTTATATAAAGAAAATTAAAAAAAAATCAAATTCTTTGTTTTCTTGTCCCAAATCTGAAGGAAATCCTTGGTGTCTCCAGTAGGAAGCTGACAGAAATAATAATTACATTGACTGCAGAGTCCTCCCTGGTGCACCATTTAGATCACTGATGCATATTCTGACCATCCAGGTTCTTTTTTTTTTCTGTTTGAAGTAGTTTTTCTCTGGCTTCAGGTGAGTAATGTCTGGGTATGTGTGCGAGGACAAACACCAGCAGGTACCTGTGTGTAGGCTCTGACAAAGAGCAGCGCTTTGAGACACGTCCCTGTCTCCTGTGACAGGGTGGCTTCATGCTCTGACATCTTCAGGGCCTCACTGATTCTTACAAAATCTCATCCTTACAAAGAAAATGTGGAATATGACCAGAAATAAAGCAAAATAGAGACAAAAGGCTTCTGTGGATGCCACTGTGTAGCAGCCTTTCTCCATGGGGACCAGCACCTGCTCTTTGGTGGTTGTCCTGCCTGATTCTCTGCTCAGCTGGCCCCATAGGAAAGGATTTGGGGTGTACCGGAGATGTGGCAGCAACCTCCAGGTTTTGGGGCAGCAGATCTGTGTCCAGTCCTGCTGCCTCCTCTCCTGGTGACCAAGTGGCTCTGGGTGTCACACACATACGGAGATGTTTGACAGGCTGAGAAAGTTGGGGCTGTTCAGCCTGGAGAACACAAGGTTGTGTGCCGACCTCACCGCACCTTCCAGTGTCTGAAGGGGCTACAAGAAGCCAGAGGGGGACTGTTCATCAGGAACTGGAGTGACAGGACAAGGGGAAATGGCTTCAAACTGAAAGAGGGGAAATTTAGGTTGGATATTGGGAAGGAATTCTTCCCTGTGAGGGTGGGGAGGCCCTGGCACAGGTTGCCCAGAGAAGCTGTGGCTGCCCCATCCCTGGAAGTGTCCAAGGCCAGATTGGACGGGGCTTGGAGCAACCTGGGCTAGTGGAAGGTGTCCCTGCTCATGGCAGGGGGTGGGACTGGATGGGCTTTAAGGTCCTTCCAACCCAAACTCTTCTGTGATTCTGTGTTTTCATATGAAATTAGATTTCCCCCATCCTTTCTAGAAAAGGGGTTCCTGGCTGGATTTACTTCTCTCCCAAGCAGCTTTGGAGTCCACATTTTCCCTTTCCAATGGGGAGCTGAGTCCATGCTCCAGCAGCCACGTGCTGCAAACCCATGTGCATCCCATTTGCAGGCAGGTTGTGGATGAGTGAACCCTTAAACTCCACAGAGCACGACTGAACCTGGGTATGAAGAGAGATGGTTCTGTCTCCAAAGCTGAGTTTCCAACTCATTTCGAAGCAGGAGGATGAAATCAATGCTGAATCTGTGCAGGAAAGCACCAGTAATTCAGGAATTTCTCTGGGGTTACATGGTTGGTGGTTCTTTGAGGTTAACACAAGGCAAAGGGGTTCTGCTGAATGGAGCCTGTAATTAAGGATGCTTCTTTTGGAGATGTCACTAGTTAAGACTGACAAGAGACATCAGGGGAAGAGAAGAGAAGGGGAAAGGCAGGGCTGGAATGATTATGGGCAAACAACCTCAGCAGAATTAGCAATTTCCTCAACACCACCTGGTTAGTCATTGTCAGACTGTTCTTTGGTATCAGCTTAAGATCCCATTGGCACCATGACAACCCTAGAACTGTTCTGGAGAATATCTGGCTTAACACGAGCTGTTCAAACATTCACCCTGTTCAGGGAATTATATCAGTTATTCCATTCTCCTCACCCCTGGGATGCTGGGAGTCCTGTGGGTTTGAGAAGAAGGAGCTTCACACTGACAGGTAAAACCCCTGCAGTGACCTTACCTTTGTGCAGCTGAGCAGGGACAGAGTAGGACACTTTATAAGGAGGTTTTTTTAGAGAAACCAGGGCACCAAGCATTTAATTTTTATTATTATCAAGTATAGACACCCAGCAGCACAAAACAGTGATGGCCTCACTGCAACACTGGCGGAAGTTACTCTGTTCACTTGAAGGGAAGGTTATTTATGGTGGATACATGTCTTCTGGAATGGCGCAGTCTGACCTGGGCATCTGGCATCTGGTGATGGCTTTTGCACAGAGGATTTCCCATGTTTTGTTGCTCACAGGAGGAGATGCTGATGTAGTGGAGCATCAGCTCATGTGAAAAGGCTTCACGTGAAAGGCGATGGTTTTAAACTGAAAGAGAGCAGGTTTAGATGGGATACTGGGGAGAAATCCTTGGCTGTGAGGGTGGGGAGGCCCTGGCACAGGTTGCCCAGAGAAGCTGTGGCTGCCCCGTCCCTGCAAGTGTCCAAGGCCAGGCTGGATGGGGCAACCTGGGCTAGTGGAAAGTGTCCCTGCCCATGGCACGGAGGTGGAATGAAATGATCTTTAAGGTCCTTGCAACTCAAACCATTATGTGATTCCATGATTCTGTAATCCTTTTTCTGTTCCCTGCTTGGCTTTCTCCAAGACCTGATAATTGTGTGTTGGCTCAGTGCTGATGGTTCCTAGGATGTGTTCAGAGGGTTTTACTGGCTGGTAATGGACAGTTTCACAATTAGGAGATTTGTTAATTGGCCTTTACTCGGTGTATGAATGAGGCTGTGGGCTGGTTAACAAGGCACAGGAACAGGAACTCTGAATAGAAAGGGCATCTCCATCACCTTGTGACTGTGGTGGGACGGGGTTTCACCAGTGTCTGGGATAGACTCCTCGGGGGCTGCAGCTCCTGCCGAGGGGAGGCGGAGGGGCAGGGACTGAGCTCTGCTCTGGGACCAGGGACAGGACCCAGGGAAGGGCTGGAGCTGTGCCAGGGGGGTTGGGATGGATCTCAGGGAAAGGTTCTTCCCCCAGAGGGTGCTGGGGCACTGCCCAGGCTCCCCAAGGCAGTGGGCACGGCCCCAAGGCTGCCAGAGCTCCAGGAGCGTTTGGACAACGCTCTGAGGGACAGGAGGGGATTGTTGGGGTGTCTGTGCAGGGCCAGGGGTTGGACTGGATGATCCTCGTGGGTCCCTTCCCACTCAAGATATTCCAGGATTCCATGAGCCCAGGCTACAACTGGAGCAGGGGAGCAGGAAGAGGCACCTGGAGGTGGGGGATGAGGTGGAGGTGAGGGATGTTCATGGAGAGCATCCATCATGATGGATGGATTCTGCACAGAGCTGGATATTCCAGTCAGTTCAGCCAGATCTGGGGCCTTTCTGACAAAGTCTCTCATTTTCTGTCACCCAGTCTGTGCTCTTGTTCGGGCAGTAAAGAGTTTGTGCAGAGATAAGGGGGAGCAGAAATCTGGGAGGAAGTGAGTTCAGAGATAAGACCAAGCTCCCTGTGTGCAGTGGGTACACAACGTCATACACAATGTCAGCGCTGTCACCTCCCTGCTCTGTGCAAGGAGATCTTCCTCCTTCTGCTCCCCTGAGCTGTCTGGGATGGCACAGTCAAAAAAACCCCTTGAAATTCACCTCTGGGCTGTGAAATGTTGGGGGAGATGTGAATAAGTGCACATGGACTGGTTCTGTCTAATTTATGTCAGCCTTTGCATTTAAACAATTTCATGTGCTGTTCAAACTCTCTCCACCATCCCCCCAAAGGAGATGAAATGCAGATCTTTTCAAATATTCATGACCTCAAATGACCAGTCATTGGAGGAAATTTTATTTAATAAGAGAAATGATGGCTCCTGCTCACCAAGCTGGTCTTCAGAACTTCCTTCTTCCTAGCAAATATTTATTCTTCTTAATGTGACAGATGTGAACCATTATTAGAAAACTTGCACCTGTCAAGAAAAAGAAGTATCCTCCACAGAATTCCCTAGGAGAACCTGGGGCTTGTCTGCTGGCTCCCCATGCTCCACAGAATTGTTTAAGGTCAGGTTGGACAGGGCTTGGAGCAACCTGGGCTAATGTCCTTGCCCATGGCAGGGGGTGGAACAAGATGGGTTTTAAGTTCCCTTCCAACCCAAACCATTCCATGATTTTATGATTCTATGAATATTCCCTGGCAGGCAGGAAGCACTCAGATGGGTAGAACTGCTGCTTGTTGTGTTAATAAATGGACTTATTTGAATTTCAGAGTATTGTCTTGTGTGCTGCCACCATTAGAGGTAATTGTGTAAGGTGAGGAGTTGTAAACCAGTTAATTCATGCTTCAAATTATCCTGGAGCAGCAAAAGTGCTTTTTTATTCTAATCACTGCTCCTTTCCACAGTTTCATTCTCCCCAGTGTAGAATCACAGAATATTCTGAGTTGGAAGGGACCCACAAGAATCATCGAGTCCAACTCTTAAGTGGACTCAGAGATCCTGCTCAGGACTTAAAAATTCTTTAAAAAAACAAAACAAACAAATTAAAAAAAAACCAAACCAAGTTCGTTTCAGATAAAAAGTGCAGTAAATTTTTTGTAACTATTAATAAATTGTGTGTTACCAGAGCTTTACCTGACTCCTGAAATTTGGGGTCAGTTCAATATTTAATCTTACTGAGGTAGAAGCACTGAGTAGAAATGGCTTGTTTTAGACTCATTATCTAATATCAGTTTAAAAAAGTGAATTTTTGAGCTGTGGCAGTGCCAGGAAGCCCAAAATTATCCTGATAATCCCTTATCCTGGGTGCTCTGGGGTCTGGTCTCTGCCCTAAGGTACTCACAGTGGTTTCATGGGAGAGGCAGAGCAGAGATTGTCTGGGACCAAAGGTGGGGGTTGATTATTCTGTGCCTTTTATCAGTCACAGAAACCTCCCCTGCAGGTCCCATCCAAGACATTCCAGGGCAATGCCTCATCAGCTGCGTCATCCGGACTGTTGGGATGGGCTGTCGCCACAGCCCAGCGTTACCAGGGAAGAGCCTCACATGCCTCCAAGGGAGGAATCTTTGGGCTCTTCAAGTTACAGAGCCCTGTTAAATTGGAGATCAACTTCATGGATATGGAGCTGGAGCCAGGCTGGGAGAGCTGGGGGGGTTCACCTGGAGAAGAGAAGGCTCCAGGGAGACCTGAGAGCCCCTTCCAGGGCCTAAAGGGGCTCCAGGAGAGCTGGAGAGGGACTGGGGACAAGGGATGGAGGGACAGGACAAGGGGAAACGGATTCCCACTGCCAGAGGGCAGGGATAGATGGGATATCGGGAAGGAATTCTTGGCTGTGAGGATGTGGAAACGCCCCTCCCCCCCCCCCAAAAAAAAGTTTGCCCAGAGGTGCCGTGGCTGCCCCTGGATCCCTGGAAGTGTACAAGGCCAGGCTGGAGCAACCTGGGATAGTGGAAGGTGTTCCTGCCCATGGCAGGGGGTGAAACTGGGTGGGCTTTAAGGTCCTTTCCAACCCAAATCCTTCTGATTCTGAGATTCCAGCAGAGCCAGGCAGTGGATTGCAGGAGGAGTCTCTCCTAAATACAAACTGTGGACCAATTTGTCCTTTTCCACACCTTTTTCTTGGATGCAACTTGTCATAAAAACGTGATCCACCTTCTTGTGATGCTCAGGAGTTCTGAAGTCCCCGACTGGTGTCCCCCAGGGAAATGTGCCTTCTCTGTAGCTCCACAGGTACCACACAGGCTTTGTAAAATCATCACTTCCTTGATGGGGACTGAAAAGAGACGTTTTCGTATCAAAACATCTGAGGGTGTGTCTGAGACAAGAAAACCTCTGGGTTTGCAGCCCCTGGGGCTAAAGCTATAGCTGTGTATGTGGAATATTTTTATTTTCTATATATTTATGCACACACACATATATATAAATATATCTGTATACATACATATATATGCACAATAGCAGAGAGTGTAGTTCCAAGAGTATATTTTGATCAAATGTAGTTCCAGGGGTGTTTATTCCCCATTTCTGATGCACCTTCTTGCCTCTGGACTCATCCTCATTGGGGTTTCTGTGCCACCCCTGTGTGAGCACCCCACACTTGGGACTGTGCTCTGAGGCACAATTTAATCTCTGATTTAGCAATTCCCATCTTTTTCTAATCCAGAATCCACATCCATTGGCACTTCAGAGACCGTTTGGGAAACCCTGCTTTATTTGCTCTGTGCTTTCATTTCCATTTTCCATTAGGAAATAATTCAATACCTGCCTTTTTTTCCAGCAGCCAGAAAGTTGAGCTGGGCAAACTTGTAAGGATTAATGTTTGTGAAGTGCTTTGAAAACATTAGGTGATTGTTTACTCACTGATCAGAACAACACACATTTTTGGGAGATGGTGTCATTATTGCCCTCTGGAATACTTTGTTCAAGGGCACTTGGAGAATTCCAGAATGGTTTGGGTTGGGAGGGACTTCTGGCTTCTTTCTCCTCTATGAAAAGGAAGATCTTCCTCCCCCAGTTTGCTCTCCCTTCTGCACGGGGCTGGTGGAGATGCAGAGGCAAAGCTCAGAGCTGTGTCTTGGTCCTGAAAAAATTCAGAGAGAGAAAACAACCAAAAAACCCCTGGAGAAATGGTTTAGTTGGAGGAATTTGGGGGAAAGAGTGGTTGGGGGATTTCTTGCTGAAGTGACTGGTGTCATTCTTCAGGCTGTTTTACAATCCAAAGCAACACACAGAGTGCTCTAAAAAAGGGAATTTTGGAACAAAAATGAACTCTTAAGTGAGCAAAACTGTGTTGTTCCATGTTGCTCTTTTTGCAGGACCCGGTGAAACACAGGTTAGTTCCCTCTTTGCACATTTAAATAGTCTATTTATGTAGTGGATTAAATTTCTCCAGCTGTATTCTAACCTCCTGTCCTTAAAACTCAAGCTCTTTTCTTCAATGCCACCAAATAACTAAATTAATACATCACATTGCAATTCTTATTCACTTTCCCCTAAGAATTACTTAATACTTGGGTGATGAGTCTCTTCTTAGTCAATCATTAAGGAATTTTTGTGCTAACTTTCCTTTTGGCAGCTACTTGGTTGAATTTATATCATGATGTTGGGCAATGAACTGTTCCACAGTGAACATTTTGAATACATCTCCTGATTTCTGAGTGTTTTCTTCATATATGCGGGTTGAATTATGGGATTAGCCAGAACATTATGCAGTATTCTGCTGGGGAAAAGTAAATTGTCTGTGCATGAATTTCTGCTTTACACTTCTGCTTTATAACCGTCACCAGAGTGAATTGGTGAGAACTAACAGCCCTGTGGCCACTCTGCAGTAATTTTTATACCTTTTCCTTTCTCGGGTGTATCAAAGTTTTACTAATTTTCCTGCATCAGAAAGCTAATATAAGAGTTGAGCTCCTGCCTGTTCCCTGGAAGGATGATTTTCCCCCAAATCATCAGGAGCATGTGCTGGTTGGTTAGAGGAGGTGGGCAGGAATATGGTCCAAGAATGTAATAATTTAAATTAGGATTTAAATTTTAAAGTCCTGCCCCCTTCTCCACCCCCCAGAAATCTCAGTTGACTGTGTTATTCCTGGGAGGATTTAGTGCTGCAAACCTGGTGGGGAGGAAAAGTCAGCTCTAGGGATGCATTCCCTGAGTTTATGGCAACAGGGGCTGTTTTCCCACTGCAGAAGCACAAACAACTTTGTCCCTTGGACACACGTGTGCAGGTGCTCGTGGAACTGCAGAGCAAGGCTGCAAACATTAGTTTTCAAAATATCTTCTCCTTCTCTTCCTTCTCCTTTTCCCTCTCCCCTCCCCTCCCCTCTCCTCTCCTCTTCCTCTCCTCCGTTCCCCAGGCCCCCTTTCCCCTCCAGTCCCCTCCCCTCCGTTTCCCTTTCCTTCCTCCTTCTCCTTTCTTTTTCCCTTTCGCCCTTTCCCTTTTCCCCTCCCCCTTCTCCTTCTCCCTCTCTTCCCTTTTCCCTTCCTTTCCCTCTCCCTCCCCTCTCCTGTCACAGTGGTTACAACCACTTTCCTAGAGACAACAGTATCTCTTGGGAGCTCCCTATAAACTGCTCCCGATGCCCCTTTGAGGCCATTCCTTGAGTTCTGTCGTTCAGAGCTCCCTCTGTACCTGCGTTGGAGGGAGAGTTACTTGACTCTTCTGGTTCATAATGACCGTGAGAGACAAACCCCCTGTGCTGGGAGTGCTGAACCATGAGCATTATTGCCACTGTTACCTCTGGAGTGCTGCAGCACCTGAGTGCAGCTGCAGGGAAGGTGACGGTGTTCCCTTTTTCTCCCTCCATCTGCAGAAAGTTAAACTTCTTCACTAAAAAAATTAGTGTCCTATTGATTTTTAAAATCTGCTCTTAGTGTCTTGATTGCTGAACTCCTCTGCCCTCTACCCCTGAGCTAAACCCATTCACTTTTCATGGACCACGTGCTAAATAAGAACAGAAAATGTCCCTTTTCTTGTGGAAACTGGAAATTCAGAATTAACAAAACCTACTCTTTTTTTTTGCCTTTGAAACAGGCAGATGGGATCGTTTATCATTTGCTAAAGTTTGTTTTGACTGAATTCTGATGTCAAATAGCATCCCAGGCAAATATTTAAGAATAAAATACCATATTGCTGACTTACAACTCTGTTGCTGTTGGTTTAAACTAACTATGGCGATAAAATCACTCTCATTGGCACAGGTTCTGTGAGCAGAGCAGTAATTGTTTGTGTATAGTATTTAAAACCAGTTGTGTTTCTGCTGTTACATTAATGGAAAACATATTTTGACATCTTCCCCTCAGCTCCCTGTCTGAACTAACTGGATCTGGAATTCCATTTGGCTGCACCAGAGAGACTCTTCCCTCTATTCCCCACCCAAATCCCTTCTCAGTGAATAAAGGAGCTGCTGAACAGGTTAAGTTTTTTAAGAGAACAAATCATTCTGCTTTTCAAATTGGCAGTGCACTGGTCTTTCCTGGCTACCTGCTGCTCTGAGGCTCTCCAGAGCCATTGGAAGCTTTTTCTAAAATGCTTTAGGTTGTTGAAGCACGTTTGCTCATAAATACCCACAGCTCATGGCCCAGGGAATGAGTCAGGAAGTAGGGAAGGGTCGAGTGTGGATGTTGTAGAAACCCCAGTCCCAATTCCTCAATAACAGGATAAAGTGGAGTTTCATGCTCTGGGACCTGTCCTCCTTCCTCTTCATAAAATGTCTTTTTTTTTCCTTTTTTGTCTGTTTGGGAAGAATGCTCCAAATGAAGGACTTACCCTATGGAATGTTAGTGTCTTTTAAAATACAGGTTTATGCAGTTCAGTCAGAAAGGAAAATTGAAGGAAAGCAGTAATGGGTCAATGACTAAACAATTCATCATTTTAAAAGGAAAAAAGGGGTGAATCCCCAGTAACAGTGAAAAATCTAAATGCTGGGTGATTCCTCTGATCCTTTTGAAGCCGCACAGCTCAGGAGAATCAGTTTGAGGTGAGTGGATCAAGCCACCCCTGCAATCTGTTTTATGGAAAAAATCCATGGAAAGCTTCCCAGCCCACACAGAGCAGGGTCTTGGCTCTCAGTGCCTCAGACTGATCTCCCTGTGCTTCACAAACGATGCATCTGCATTGTTCTTTGCAGAAGAATAAGGGGAAAAGTTGCTGCTGATGGTTCAGTGTTTCTAGCACTGTGCTTTTTGCAAAATCCGCAGTCGATGCTTCAGGGAAGTCTGGAGGATGCTTAAAACCAGGAATATTCAGCTGGTGCTCCTGGAGACACAGGTATCCAGGAGCTAAATCTTGTACATCATCTTCCTACCTCCTTTGGTGTCCATAAAGAAAAGATCTGCTCCTGGTTTTTGCAGCTTTGATACAAAAGTCTTTGGTGTGACTGTGAGGGAGGCAACAAGTTTAGTTAATCCTCACGCTGGTAATTAGGCTCTTTGTGGGAATTTGCAAACATCTGGGTGGCCGAGGGAGTTCCATTGTCCTCCAGGAACCCGGCAGGAGAGCCCTGATTCCTCCCCCATTGCTGCCATCTCATTCGTGTGGTCTGAGAATTAAGATCTGTGAATTAAGATCTTAGTGAAAGGGATGAACAGTGGGCAGGTTGTCGTGGTGACATGAACACAAGGGCACTGTGTGTGTACATTTGGGGTGATGGAGTGGCACAGGAGAGACCCCTCTGCCTCAACTGAGGGGTCTTTCCCCATTTAAAGTCTCCCTGAGCTAACAAGTCTGACAAGTGGCTGCTATTTGAATTATCCATGAAAACAAGCCTAAGCTGAGCCCTGAGGTCACTCACTGTGTCAGCACAGCCAGAAGCTCAGGTCAGAAGGTGATGATTGCTCCTCACTCTGCCTTTTCTGCTTCTTTATAGCTGTATCATTTCAGGTGGGACATCAGGAGGAATTTCCTCATGGAAAGGGTGCTCAGGCATTGGAAGGGGCTGCTCAGGGAAGTGGTGGAGTCTCCATCCCTGGAGGTGTCCAAGGAACGACTGGATGTGGCACTCAGTGCTCTGGGCTGGGGGACAAGGTGGTGTTTGGTCACACGTTGGACTTGATGATCCTGGAGGTGTTTTCCAACCTAAATGATCCTGTGATATAAAACGTGCTCTGCTACTCTTTTTCACTGCAAGAGTGTTCCTGGAAAACCTTTCTCTCTGCTAATATCACTGCACTTCTCCGCTGGTATTTGCATTGCTGATTATTTGGCCTTAGGAGGACAGTTCTCTGTTCTCAGCAGCTGATGGCTTTCCTTTCTAGAGGAGATGGATTTGTTTTTTCCATCTCTGAATAATTTAGGGACTATTCATAGCTTAAAAATATTACTTTGCTGAGTAACTAGGTCCTTATGTTAGGCTGCAAATGAATGTTCCACTGTATTTCCACCTGCAAAATACAAAACTGCTGCGTGAAGTTTGTTGTTACAAAGCTTTGGGGACTCCAGACCAGTTTGCATTTAATCAATTTGTTTTGTGGTGGAAGGTTTATATCAAATCTGGCAGCCCTTTTAATAGGTAGGTTTCAGAAATGAAATTATGGCTGATTCTGGTTCCAAATGTGCTGTGGCATTAGTGTTGAAAAAATAAATCAAACAAAAATAATTATTATTTTTCCTTCTCTTCATTGTAAAATGGGCAGATATTGTGTATAAAGAGATTTGTTTCAATTTTAAAAGGTTTTGTCATCCTCAGCAGTAGCCCACTGATGTTGGTTATGAGTGGAGCCCCAACCCAGGAAATGGCTCATAATTTGAAAAACAAATGTTTTCTGGCTGACCTGTATTAGAGAAAAACATTTAACCTGAAATCTTGAATTGAGGTGATGATGTAAATCAATAGGATGCCCTTGGTCGAGGCAAATACTCATTTCTTTGTTTGGGAGATGACAAAGTGAGGTGTGATACAGGTGAGACCCTCCTGTCCCTGGTCCCTCATAGATGGAGTGTGTGTAAAGATACCACACAAAGCATCGTTGCCCTCAGTGCTGCTGTGTCTGGGCTGAACAGCTTAAGCTAAAGGAAGGGAGGTTTAGATGGGATCTTAGGAAAAAATTCTTTATCATGAGAGTGGTGAGGCCCTGGCACAGCTTTCCCAGAGAAGCTGTGGCTGCCCCATCCCTGGAAGTGTCCAAGGCCAGGTTGGACAGGGCTTGGAGCAACCTGGGCTAGTGGAAGGTGTCCCTGCCCATGGCAGGGGGTGGGACTGGATGAGCTTTGAGGTTCTGGGATTCTGTGAACATTGTTCTTGCTTGGCGGCTTCTCTGGAGCTTCCTTCTTCTGTACCTGGGCTCCTTCCCAGGCTCCAGAGGTGCCTGTGGGGATGTTCCTCTCTGCTCCAGCTCCTGCTCTTCCCGCTGTTGCTCAGTTTTCAGTGGAGGCATTCTTAGCATTCCTTCCATTCTGCATCGTAGCTACACAACATCTAATCACACTTCTCCACAACAACAAGCCAGTAAATTAACATTATAATGGATCGTAAGGGTTTGTAATTACTCAGAAATGTCACCAGGCTGGAGGAGCGCTGGGCTCAGCCTGTCAGCAGCTCCCTCCCAGGGCAGGGAGTCCCTTCCTCTCCTGCCTTTGGATCTTCCTGCAGGTGGAAAATGCGTTTTCCTGAGGCCTTGCTGTCCTGATCATCACCTTCCTCCTCTGTTGTAAAAGGTAGTTCTGGACAAGTTTGGGACCAGGCTGTGGAGAACTCAATGTGTCACTGGACTTCTTTGCTGAGCTGAAGTATCCTGGTCATTTCTAAACACCATCAACCTCTGCTTGCTTTTGTCCTGTCCCAATTTTGAATTTTATTTCTTCAGGCAAACTGGCTCCTGGAATGGCTGAAAGAGCTGCCTTTGGCAGGGATGGGGATGATGCTCACAGAACTGGCTCTCATTTGCCCTTGGTCAGGGCATCAGCATTCTTCTTGCTGTTTCTTCAAAATCAGGGCTTATTCCCACAGGAGAATTACCACCTCCTAAGGGACGCAAGGGCTGGATGCAGCAGGAGCAGCACCAAACTTAAACCAGGATTTTAGGCTCCTAAAAGCACTGAGATAATTCCCTCCAGAGCTTGGCTCGGAGCAGCTGCATCTCCTGGAGTACCAAAAATGAGTTTTCATCCCCTAATGAGGGCCCTTGGCGTAGATGGCTAATGCTGGGTGCTGGAAACCCTGAGCATCCTGGAGCTAAACTGGGAATAATCTACCCCTTCCTTCCACGGCTTTGAGTGTTCCCAGCTTACTTTAGCCAGCATTCCCTTTTGGGAAAAGAATGATCTGCTATGAATTGAGGTTGCTGCCTTTTTGTAGGAAGGGGGAAGGAATGAAATAATAGTTAATACTTAATGCATATGAGCAGGATGCTGCTGGGGTTGCCTAGCAGCCACTTAGACAAGCAAGAGAATAAAAAGGTCTGAGTGAATGTGGTTGGAGCTGGTTCCTTGGTCTGCGGGTGGAATCTGACCCATGCAGTCCTTTTTTTTTTTTTTTTTTTTTTGGGAGGGGGAGGAGGTGGTGGAATTTACCACTAATGGATATTTTAGCTCTGTGGATCATCTTTATCCACTCCCCCACCCCCATCTGTTTTTCCTTTTCGGTTTTTCAAAGTGTAACTTGGAAAGCTTCAGCCAAAGGGAG
Organism: Lepidothrix coronata; assembly: GCF_001604755.1. Lineage (NCBI taxonomy): Eukaryota > Metazoa > Chordata > Aves > Passeriformes > Pipridae > Lepidothrix > Lepidothrix coronata. The sequence goes on from NW_016690457.1 coordinate 228,599, forward strand.
GTGTTAAAGTTTTGTGTGGTTTCTGGAGATGGAATAGGCAAAAAACCCCAAAAAAATTCTCAAAGAAAGTTTTTCCTTCTATTTAGGACTCTATCTCTGGCAGTCTGGAGATCATTAGCATTTCATGGCCTCTTCAATATATGCTTAGCACAGGCAGTAAATGCTGTATAGACCTGAAATAGCTCCTGCAGTCACACTTAACACTCCTTACATTGCTCTGGTTCTTGCAAGAAGTTCATTTTATCTTCTGGAAAGCAAAAGTAGAAAGAAACTTTTGGGGGAAAAAAGATAAAAAGGGGTTTGGGCTGCTATATGATTGCAAATAAACTCCCTCCCTCACAGGACTAGAAATTCCCCAAAGTATAAGGTTGGGTTAAAGCCCACTAGGAGATAAAAATAAGGAAGGCTGACAGTTTAAATGGTGATTTTCTGATACTGGGTTCTTTTTACTTTTTTTTCAGTGGAAGTTGGAAAGCTTGAAATCCTTTTACTTGTGGGAGTTACTTGTGTAAGTAACCTGTGGGAGTTATGGGACTCCAGCAACTGGAATTTTGAAACCCCCACTACCATCCACACTTGAGAGGTGTGAGCTCTCAATTTTAATGTGTTTTCCTCATTCCAGTGAGGGGTATTAGCATATTAAAGCAGGAAGAAGGGCACTTAGCAGAAGGGAATGAAGAGAGAAGAATCTTGGACTTCATTTGCCCATCCTAAGAAGGAATAGTGTAGTGGGTCTTTGAGGGCAGCTGGTCTCTTTTACACTCAGAAAGGAGTTGATAGGTCTTGAATCAGTGCCAGCAAAGATATCCCTGTGGGAATCTTGGTGGAAGGAGCAAGGGAGTCTAGACAGGGAGTTTTGGCTTGTTTTACAGGCTGGTGTTTGAGTGAGACCAGAGGTATCAAGAGGTTGGTCACGTTCATCTCTGCTGCTTCTGTTGTCATGGCCAGAATTCTCCTCTAAAGTCCTTTACTTAGCTAAATATTGCCATGTTAGAGCATCTTTTAACCATATTTCACACAGTTTGGAGGCTTCAATGCTGAATTTTACCTCAAGGCCATGGGCAGGATGGCCAAGGGTTGAATGAGGTTGGTTTGAGTTGGCTTTTCCATGCACTGAGCGTAAATGTTACAGGGTCACCTCAGCTGAAGGTGGGGAGGGTTGTTATCCCTTTGCTGGGGAGATTCTTCAAGTTCTGACTTTTTAATTTCAGTTGTCTTTTTAAGTTGCCAAGCTGTGCCAGCCTGTCTTGCATAAGTGGCTGCTCTGAACATCTCAGGAAAAAGATCATTTACCTCCTTCAAAATATTCCTGAGCTTTCTGTTCTCATACAGGAAAGTCCCCCTTGGAGGGAGATAAATGCGGTCAAATCCTAAAAAGCTAAGGAGTACTTTGAGGGCTGGGTCAGAAATAGTTTTAAAAAAATCCTTAAAAAAAACCCCAAAATTTTGAAATAGCTTATTTTAAAAGTATTGAAGGCTATGACTTTTATTTTTCATCCAGTGAATGAGTGATTTCTGCTTTTTATGAGATTTACCTCAGGGAAGTGAAGCCTCACTCCAGTTTTGTGCAGTGCCCTGGAGGACTGTGCATTCTGTCAAAGGAATGATGATCCTGGAGGTCTTTTCCAGCCTTAGTGATTCTGTGATCAGGAGAAAAACACCTGGAGAAACCCCAAAGGAAGCACTGAAAGCAGCTACAGCTGGAAATCAGCCACTTAAGTGAGAAGCTTTAGCATTAATCACTGCCGAGGTGATGTGATGCCACTGCCTAAGCTTAGATTTAAAAGTTGGAGGGACAAATTCTGCCCCAAATCTGCTCCTATTGAATCTGGGAACCTGTGACAGCAGGATGCGGCCTCAGTGATGATCAGCAAGCACCAGCAGAGCTTTTATGTTTCAGATCTTCCCACTGTACCCAGGACAATGATGTTTCCACTATCCAACAAAAGCCTATTCTTTAAGCTCTGCCTTAAAATCCTCTGGGTGTTTGTATATTTTTGCTTATGATTAATTGCCACAAATTTTAATGTAGAGAATTTAAATTAACTTCCCATGTTTGTGGAAACCGAAGAAAACATCTTTTTTATTAATTCCTTTTCTCCATCAAATCAGAGGACACTCCAAAACTACACACACGGTCTCCCAAAAGCTCATTTCCCATCCAAGCTGACTTTCCCTGGACTCAGAGACACCACCAAGAAGAGCAAACCTGTTTTAAGTGAGCTAAATCCTGCTTTAAAGGGATCTAAATTCTGCTGGAAAACTTGTAGGGATCTACAAATAGATGGGGAAAAAAGAAGAAGTTGAGAGAACTTGCTCAGTCACTTCTGTGTGTTTAGGGGTGCCTCTGGTGTTTAGGGCCACAGGGCTCTGCATGGTGAGGAGTTACTACTGACTCCCAAATAATATTAATACTATTTTAAAAAACAAAAATAACTTAAAAATAATTTAAAAGTAAAATAAAACCCATAATAATTTAAACCAAAAATAAATAAATGTTATCTATTGTGCTAAATAAAGCCAGAATAATTTAAAGAATAAATAAATAAATGTTAAATATTATGTTAGATAAAAACAGAATAATTTAAAACAAAATTAAATGTTAAGTATTATGTTAAATAAAAACATAAGTTAAAACAAAAATAAATGCTATATATTATGTTAAATAAAATCCATAATAATTTTAAAAGTTATATATTACATTAAATAAGAAACATAACAATTTCTTTAAAATGTTATGTATTATATTAAACAAAACCATAATAATTTAAAGCAAAAATAAATGCTATACATTATGTTAAATTAAAAAACATAATGATTGAAAACAAAATAAAGAAATGTTAAATATTATGTTAAATAAAAACATAATTTTTAAAAATAAGTAATACTATTTAAAAAAAAAACCAACAGATTTCTTTCCTGGGCATCTGCTTTGAAGAACCCTCTCCAGCCTGTTAATCCGTTTATTCTGAAATAACAATTAAATAAAATAAAATAAGCCCAAAACAAAGTGGCGGCGCCCGCGGCCCCCCCTCGCGGTTCCCATGGCAAAGGCGTTATTTGTCCTTCCTCCCGGGCGCTCCAAATACCCGCTGACATATTTAGTGAGCGCTGGCGGCGGAGCGGGATGGGGATGTTTGGTTTGGGAAGCGCTCCCGTGTCGCCCGGCAACGCTCCCGGCCCCGGGAGGGGACCACGGGAGGGGACCGCGTCACCCCTGGCAACGCCTGTTGCTCCCCAAACACCCTGGGCCCCACATCCTTCCCAAACACCCTGGGCCCCACATCCTCCGCACTGGCCTTTTCCTCGCCTGCACGGAGTTTGGGAAGGACTCACGTTTGTTCCTGTACTATTCGGGGTCCTCCTGCTGCAGGAACCGCCTCAGAGTAGTCTCAGAATTAGGATCAAAGACACTGCCCCTCCTCATTTATATTTGAGTTCAACTCTTAGCCCTGCACAGGACACCCCAACAGTCCCACCCTGTGCCTGAGAGGATCATCCAAATGCTTCTTCACAGGATCACAGAATATCCTGAGCTGGAAGGGACCTCTAAGGATCATCAGTCCAACTCCTGGCCCTTCACAGGACACCCCAACAGTCCCACCCTGTCCCTCAGAGCTCCTGGAGCTCTGGCAGCCTTGGGGCCGTGCCCACTGCCCTGGGGAGCCTGGGGGAGCCCAGTGCCCTGGGGAGCCTGAGCACCCTCTGGGGGAAGAATGTTTTCCTGAGATCCAACCTGACCCTGCCCTGACACAGCTCCAGCCATTCCCTAGGGTCTCAGGGAGCTTTCACAATCCATGCTGGGCTCCCATGTCACAGGATCACAGAATATGCTGAATGGGATGGGATCCCCAAGGAGCATTCAGTCCAACTCCGGGCCCTGCACAGGATGTCCCAGCAATCCCACCCTGTCCCTCAGAGCATTGTCCTTGAGCTCTGGCAGCCTTGGTGCTGTGCCCACTGCCCTGAGGAGCCCGTTCAGTGCCCAACCACCCTCTGGGGAAATAACCTTTCCCTGAGATCCAACCTAAACCTCTCCTGACACAACTCCAGGCCATTTCCTAGGGTCCTCTCCCTGGTCCCCCCAGAGCAGAGCTCAGGGCCTGCCCCTCCTCTGCTCCTGCCCAGGAAGCTGGAACTGCAATGAGGTCTCCCCTCAGTCTCCTCTTGTCCAGCTGAACACACCAAGTGCCCTCAGTGTCCTGACATGGCTTCTCCTCCAGACCCTTCACCATCTTCATTGCCCTTCTTCGGATTCTCTTCCAGCTCAGCATATTCTGTGATCCTGTAAATCTGCCCACTCAGCTCCTCAGACAAGATCCTGATCCATCAACACAGTGCTGGAGAAGGAGCTTTTAAACTGAATGAGCCTTCCCTGCTGTGGGGATGGGGAAATAAAGTGGTTTCTGAGTGTCATCAGAATGTTTCTGGGTGTCATCAGAACCCCCTTCCAGCCAAAGACAGAAAGTTCAGTGGGGTGAGCTACCTGTCAGAAAGCCACCTACTCGTTCTCCAGACCAAAACCACTGCCCACAAGAATTTATTGCCTGGATAAAAGATATAACTTGGGTAATTCTAGTTCTGTAACAGTGAATTCTCTTTTTTTTGAGAGATTGTGATTTATTGGAGCAGTGCACAGCTGTTGCAAGCCTTTATCTTCTCCCATTCATCTAGAATACAGTTTGTCCTCACCAAAACATCCACCAGGGCCGTTCTCCAAGTGCAGAATATTCAAATACATATTCCCAAACTGCATTTCTAGGGCATCTTCAGCAGCCTTCCCCTTACTTTGCCTTTCCAGGGAGAATTGTGTGTCTGTAGAATAGTTCTAGATAGTCTCTAGATAGACCCTCTGTTTGGGGTTTGTTTAGTCCTGGTGTCTGCAGTGCCAGTCACCAACAGCTGTATGAACCTTAAATTTCCACAGGGAAAAAACCTAGCTCCTTTCCCCTCTTCACTGGTGGGAGTTCACTGGTCAGGAAGCAATTACTTGTTGAAACCTGCACTGGCAATTGTGATGGAACAGTTGAAGAACTGCTGTGAGTTTAGTTTTGGAACCCCCCATGTCAGGCTGTGACTGATGAGTGATTGAAGATCCCAGAATCCCAGAATGGTTTCGGTGGGAAGGGACCTTAAAGCTCATCTCGTTCCACCCCCTGCAGGGACACCTTCCACTATCGCAGGCTGCTCCAAGCCCCATCCAGCCTGACCTTGGACACTTCCAGGGATGGGGCAGCCACAGCTTCTCTGGGCAACCTGTGCCAGGGCCTCCCTACCCTCCCAGCCAAGAATTCCTTCCCAATATTCCATCTCTCCCTGCCCTCTGGCAGTGGGAAGCCATTCCCCCTTGTCCTGGCCCTCCAGGCCCTTGTCCGAAGGCCCTCTCCAGGTCTCTTGTTGTCTCTTCTCTGAACGACCACAGTTTATGTTTGTGGCTTGTTCTGCTCAACTCTGTGAAGCACCACAGTGCTTGTGAATGGTGCTGGATAAATAAACAGCAACATACTGGGCTATGTTGGCAGAGGTTCCTTCTCTGTTTGCTGGAAACAGCTGCTGCTGCCATCCCACATCCCCATGGAATACTGGAGCAAATCTCCTTCATACTGAAATCATCCAAAGGCTGGTTGGGCTTAAGACCATTGGAGGGATTGTCTTGTCTAAACAAGTGAAAAGTGAGGGCTGATGAACTACAGGTCTAAGTTAAGCTGAGCTGACCTCTTGGAATTGATTTGAAATAAGTGACATATTCCATAGTTCTCTGCCACTGGACAAGCTATAAAAACCAGGACCAAAGTTTGCAGTTCCTTATTCCAAAATGAGCCCAATTCAGTGGGAGGAGGATTAGCTGTACCCAGGTACCTGAAGTAGTCCTGGAACATGGAGGGCTACAGACTGAAGGGAAGGAATCTGATGTTCTGGTTTGGTTGTCAAAGGAAACTTTAGGGGACTGAATAGGCTTTGAGGTCCCTTCCAACCCAAACCCCTATTCAATCACAACTTTGGGAAGCTCCTACAGTGCACCTATTAAAATTATGGGGAAATTATTGATTTGAGCCCAGAACTTGTGCTTGTTTTTGCCAGGTAGCACCAATATGTATATTACAGTTGGTATCTGAAGGGCTTAGACGTGGAATACACTGGAGTGTGGCTTAATTCCTTCTTCCAGCCCTGAAAGATTCCTCACTGCTCAGCAGATACCAAGATATTGTTTCTTGGGTGACATTATTCGCCATCACTGCAGAAAAACTTTCCTCAAGTCAAGGTTTAGGCAGTTAATCGGAAAGAAATAAGGAGTTTTGAGCTCTTCTTGACTGGATTGTGCTGGGCTAAAAATCTGGAAGCTGCTGGACTTTTTTAAAAAGTGAGTCTGTTAGAGCCCAAGGGAATGGCTGGAGCTGTGCCAGGGGGGTTGGGATGGATCTCAGGGAAAGGTTCTTCCCCCACAGGGTGCTGGGGCACTGCCCAGGCTCCCCAGGGCAGTGGGCACGGCTCCAAGGCTGCCAGAGCTCCAGGAGCGTTTGGACAACGCTCTGAGAGACAGGGTGGGATTGTTGGGGTGTCCTGGGCAGGGCCAGGGGTTGGACTGGATGGACCTTGGGGGTCCCTTCCAACTCAGGATATTCTATACTCCATGATTCTTTGCTGGGTCCTGAGGGTGAAGTCCAGCAGGGCAGGAACAGGCTGTATTCTGGTCCCTGCATTTCAGAGCACTGGGAGGGACACATTCAGATCTGAAGGGAATCCAGTCCTGGCTTTTGACACTTGGAGGGTGTTCCTGTTATTAACCCAAAAGAAAACAGGACAGATTTTTGTGTATGAGGGATGTTCACATTGGTACTTTGCCCCTGCTCGGGTCTGGGATCCCTGCATGTGGGATTTGGCCACAGGCTGCTCCTAGCAACCCTAAACCATCACAGCTTTTGCTCTTCAGTCTCTTAAGTCTCTTAAGGAAACTCCAAATAACATTAAATTCCTCCCTCTTTTCTGTCCTGAAAGTTACTTTTAAAGAAACAGCAGAGATTAGTGAACAGCTGTTACACAACACTTGTGTGTGTGTGTATATATATATGCATATATATATATAATTTGACTTAATTCTATGAAATCTAATTAAGGACTGAGTGCATATTTGTATTTCAGTATATTATTAACTTGCTAATAAAAGCCATTTCCAATTTTGTATTTTTCCATGAGGACCAAGTTTCTGAAAAAGAACCACCTCAACTATACTGCCCTTGAAAAGTGTGTTTTGGGTTTATCTGTGTTTCCAGGTAACTGAAGCTTGTAGACAAGCAGTATTTGCTTCTGGTTTAAATTAATTTAACCTAATCAGTGGAAGGCTCTGGTGCCTTCTTTTGTTTATAAAATTTTGAAGCAGTGTAATAAGTAGTCTCTCCAGAAAGCTTATTTTCAAGTTCCTTGTGATGTTTCCTTCTCCCCCTTTCATCCCCTCCACTTACGCCCCTCATGGAAAGGCTAAAGACTGTGACATGGTTCAGGACACTCTGGATGAGCCAGTTCAAGTGCCAGCTCCTGTTGGACTGGACAAGCTTGTGAAGGAACAAGGGCACGTTGCTGAGAGCACAGAGATGGCCCAGACCTCTCCCCACCCTCTGCTGGAAGGGGAGGGGGTGGTTGTGGAAGGTGGATGCTTCTCCATCCCTTCGGATGTGACAGCACATGAGGTCTGGTGCTGCTGGTGGTGTCCCAAACTGTGGGAGGTGGGTCAGTGTGACCTGGCTGTGGGTGTTCATGCCATGGGATGTGGGCTTTGGTGCAGAGGTCAAGGTTTTGATAAGCCAAGACTCTGGTCTTAGCCTGCTCTGATATCCTTCCAGTATCTGAAGGGCCTACAAGGAAGCCAGAGACAGACTCTCCAACAGGAACTGTAGTGATAGAACAAGGAGGAATAGGTTCAAACTCAAAGAGGGGAAATTTAGGTCAGATATATGAAGAAATTCTGCCATGTGAGGGTGGTGAGGCCCTGGCACAGGTTGCCCAGAGAAACTGTGGATGCCCCATCCCTGCAAGTGTCCAAAGCCAGGTTGGATGGGGCTTGGAGCAACCTGGGCTAGTGGAAGGTGTCCCTGCTCATGGATGAGCTTTAAGGTCCCTTCCAACCCAAACCATTTCATGATTCCATGATACTTCCTGACTCCCTCTAAATGCCAGAATGGCAGCTCATCTTCCAGGGCTTTTAGAGCAGTTAAAATCCCAGGAATTGCTGTACCTCTCCCAAGCCGTCGTAGTGTCCTGATTGTCAATTGTACAACATCATGGACAAGGATTAAGTTCAGGTGCTGAGCAAACAGATTTCCAAGTGCTTTGAGCAGCATCCCTGTGTGGTCTGAAGGAAAAGATAACTCCTAATTTGGAATGCTGATAGAGCAGATTCTCTTTGGCTCACCCAAAGCAAAGAGTTTCTTTTGATTTCGCAGCTGGATGAGCTGGAATCATGATTTTCCAAAGAGGATGCAATGATGGGGGGCAGACTTAGCCCTTGGTCTTGGATTGGAGCCATGTCCTGCTCCTCCAGCTTTGGAGTTTCTTGGGCTATGGAAAAAATAGTTATTTTCCTGATTGGAATTTCTGTTATTTCTTGGAGATCTCATGCTTTGGAGACATGCAGGGATAAAGGATGTGTGTGAGGCAGGAGCCAAGCTTGGTTTAATGTAAATATTCTCCTCAGTTCTGCTGGAAGGCAGGAGAAATCACTCGATCCCTTTTCATTCACATCAAATAAACCAGTTCCTTCTTCCGAAGAACCAAACACTTCCTTTCTGTGCTCTGGTTAAAACACAACTAATGCCTTTTCAGGGCAAGTTATTAAAGGGAGACTAAGCCGAAAATGGTGAATGAAATGGAAAATATTTAAGGAAGTTTTCTTTAGTAAAATAACTGTGACCTAGAATGGGGTGGATAAAGTAGATGGATAGTTGCATCTACTAGAAAAGAAAGTTAAAATCTGCCATTCTCTGCATTCCTTTTATTATTTTCAATCAGTTTTGAGAGCATTGAGAATTTTTGATGGTGAATCCATTAAATGTAAAATCCCTGGTTCCTTTTTCTACAGTCAGGGGAGAAAATACCATTTAGAGCCCATCGAGTGATGGTTAAGAAGCATTTTGATTTCCTCTGAATTCAGTTATTGCTGTTCTGCTTTTCCTATTTTTCTAAGCCCCAAGCCAACTAAAACTGAATAAAAGTTTCAGTAACCAAGTAACTATTTTTAAATGTAAGCCTTCCTTTCAAAGTATGCAAAAAATGCACAAAACCAAGCAAGAAATGAGGAAAGACCTGGATTTGAGTTTTGATCCTTGTAGGATCAAAATGTGAACGAGAAATGGTTGTGTTGTGAACGAGAAATAGGTTTGTTGTTTTTTTTTTTTTTAATTAAACTGCAACCTTCACATTATTTTCAGTGAAATACCAGATACTGGGAGATTTTGATTAAAAATTCATAGTTGTATCATAGACTTGCATATGGAAATGGGATCATGTGTTATTCCCTGTTTGCTTCACCCCCTGGTCAGCCCCAAATCCATTCAAAAACATGGAGCACAAACTGTGCACAGCTGCGGCTCTTGGCTGTACTAAATCCCATTAATTCCTGATAATATTAAAGATGAACAAAGGTTACCTCCTGTCTTAATTTAAGGTGAATTTTCCTATATAAAATGCCATTAGCAATCACATCAAGCTCCAGGTTTCCTGCAGTTCAGGTGCATCCAACATTTTTAGCTGTATCCTAGAATTCTTGAAGGTTGGAAAAGACCTCTAAAACCATTAAGTCCAGTATATATGTCTTGATATATATATATGTAGTAGGTATAGCTATATATAAAAATAAAATAGTAATACATGATAAATATAAATATAAATTATATACATATAATTCCATAGGTATATATTATATATAATAGTAATAATGTAGATGCATCTATGTATAAAATAATAATAAATATAAATGCTAATAAAATGTATTTTTATATATATTTAAAATAATGTATATATATCCATATAGAAAAAATAAATATAAATGGTAATAAAATGTAATTTTATATATGTGTGTGTGTTATATATGCATATGATATATAAAATATATACATATATTATATAAATATATAATATATTAAATAGAAAAGTGTTTATTAAATAATCTAGGTATGTCTATAGAAAAATAGTAAATATAAATGCTAATAAAATGTAATTTTATATATGCGTATTTACATTATATATGCATATAATATATATATCTTGGTGTAACTGAGCTTGTCTCTGTCCCATGACTGTAGATATTCTACTGCAGATTTATCCTCAATTCACACTATGGGATGTGTCTGCCAACCTGTGCAGGTGATGATTAAAAATTCAGGATACCTCGTTTTCCCTGGAGAGCCAATGCAGTTGGCATTTGCTCCCTGTTTGAGGAGCACCTGCCATCAGAGATAAAAGGACAAGCAGCATTATAGCAGCTTCACCTGGAAAAAATAAAACTTTCCCACCTTTATAACTTAATTTGAAATAAGGTTTCAGATGGACTGGGCAGTGTTTATGGTTGGACTCGATGATCTCAAAGGACTTTCTTTGATTCTGTGATTCTATAAATACATCCTTCAGGCATCAAAAATCTGATTTACCATTTCCTGGACTTCAGGGCTGTTGTTTTCCTGTCGAATTTTTATGCCCCACAATTAAATCCCCTTTGAGAAGAAGTTGTTAATCCTATTTATGAATGGCAAGGGGAGAGGCAGTTGGTTTCTTACCCAAACAGGTAATGACACCCGCCAAGGTCAAATAATCAACTGTTCTTATGTTTTTCTTTCCCTCATTTGTGTCCCAGTATTATATTCTAGTTCAGAAGTTTTGCCAGAAATAAAAAAAAGGATATAATAAAGGAATTTGGAAAGTTTAAATAGGATCAAAGGGTGACCAAGCAAGCTTTGGAAAGCAAATTAAATAAAATAGTTCACGATCTCTTTTGTCTTCAAATGAGCAACTGAGTCAATGAAGCAGCAACAATTGTAATGCTTTGAAAGCAGCACTAAAAATGTAGGATAAGGTGCCTAAAGGGGCTCCAGGAGAGCTGGGCAAAGACTTTGGACAAGGGATGGAGGGACAGGACAAGGAGGAATGGCTTCCCACTGCCAGAGGGCAGGGATAGATTGGGAAGGAGTTCTTGGCTGGGAGGGTGGGGAAGCCCTGGCACAGGTTGCCCAGAGAAGCTGTGGCTGCCCCATCTCTGGAAATGTCCAAGGCCAGGTTGGAGCAACCTGGGCTAGTGGAAGGTGTCCCCGCCTATGGCAGGGGGTAGAACTGGATGGGCTTTAAGGTCCCTTCCAACCCAAACTGTCCTGTGATTCCATGATTATTCTGGATTAAAAAAAGACATCGATTGGTTGCTGGTATAGAGCAGCTGATGTGTTTTACATTTACACCTTCAGGAATTAAAGACATATAAATACAAGACCTAAATACCCTGTGAGAGCCATGACTGTCAGTCCTATCCCTGATTTATGTGACCGGATCTTAAAAATCAAAAATAAATTGAACAGTGACTTTTTCTTCTGAAGTAGTTTGGGCACAATTACAGCAGAAGCGACCCTGGGCCTGAGGAAGACAGGGACTTAAATCCCTTTTTATTTGGAGTCATGGAAAGCCCTGGGATGGATGAGTTCTGATGCTACATGTCCCACACAGTCAGGACTAGAGCACCAAAGACAAATAAACCACATATTTCCCTGGGCAGGCACCCTGCTCTGGCTCAGATCACCAGCAGGAGGTCTCCATGTTCAGTTCCCAAACATTTTTGTTTGAGTGTTCAGGAGCCAAGATTTTATATTAAAACATTCTATGGAAAAGTACTTGTGGTTCCTCCACATCTCCTGGATTTCAGAGCCTGGAAGCTGCAGCACTGAGGGAGCACCCAGGGACACCTTTCCCATTGTGGGGGTCTGGCATCACCCCTCTCCTTCTCCAAACTCTTTTGGGGACCTGAAGCAGAGGATGCTGCTCCATCCCCTTCTCAGCTGGAGTCACCCTGTGAGATCCTCCTGCTGCCCCCTCCTTTTCTTCCCCCTCTCTCTTCAAATTTGAGTGTAGAAGATATTTTGAGATGCTCCTCTTATCTCTGTTTCCCCAGCATTTTGGAGCCGCTTTGGGCAGGAGAGATTAACAAAGGCAGGGCCATTTTACGTGGAGGCAACAGTGTCTTATGAATGAAACGGTGACAACCCAAGTTCTTTATAAGCCCTCAAGGCTTGTACTGGTACTACTTGTCTTCCTAAAAGGCATTCAGGCTTTGACAGCCCTGGGAGACCAGTGCTTGAAAAATACCTTGCCTTGGGTAAGGCTTTTTTACTGTGGCTTTTTTAGGAGTGGGAAAATCAAAGCACAGGGAAGGGGAAACATCCTACTCAAGGTCACAGAGCGAGCTGGTGGCAGGACCAGAAATAGCACCCAGAAGTTATTAGGGTTTTTTTCAGAATTTCCTTTCCTGTCCTCTCTGTTTGCCTGGATACAGAGATAGCTGTGTGTAAACAGAAGGTTTCCAGAGGCAGCAGCCTTGTTATCTGCCTGATTCATTCAGTGATGATGCAACCTGGAATTGAGATGTCTGCAATGCCTTCCAGAGTGATGCTGCACGTGACATCACCGGCCCTGTTGAGCAACCAGAGTTTGAAACTCTCCCTGAAACGCTAATGTGTTGAGTCAGGCTCTGTAAGGAGACCTTATAGCAGCCTTTCAGTGTCCAAAGGGGGCCTACAAGGCTGGGGAGGGACTTTTTACAAGGCTATGCAATGACAGGACAAGGAGAAATGGCTTTAAATTGAAGGAAGGTGGATTTAGATTAGAAATTAGGAACAAATTCTTGTCTGTGAGGGTGGTGAGGCCCTGGCACAGGTTGCCCAGAGAAGCTGTGACTGCCCCATCCCTGCAAGTGTCCAAGGCCAGGCTGGATGGGGCTTGGAGCAACCTGGGCTAGTGGAAGGTGTCCCTGTCCATGGCAGGGGCTTGGAACTAATTGGTCTTTCAGGTCCCTTCCAACCCAAACCATTCTGATTCTCACAATGATTTTATTCCTTATGCATGGTCAGGTCCTGTCTGCTCATTCCTCTGGCACAATAACTAACTTTTTTGGCTCTTCTTAACCCCCAAAGGAGCCCTGGAGCTGAGAAAGTCAACTGTGGATGCTGCTGATCCACTCTGTGACCCACCTGCAGCTTTGTTGACTATTAATTAGCTCCTCATTTTGTGCAAACTCCCCAGTCCTGGGGCTGCCAAGCTGTCAGGCTGTCACAGGTTGTCACAGGCTGTCAGAGGCCAGGAGACACCTTTTGATGGCTTCTCTTAGTCACTTCTGTGGGAGAACTACAGTATTCACCCCAGCCAGGAGTGGGAAGCAACTAGCTGGGATGAACTTCTATTCTCAGACCAGATCTAAGGGGAAGGAGCAAACCACAGATCTTTGGGAAGCAAGTCTCACTTTTGAGCGACTGAGTCTCTGCTAGGAGAGGATGATCAAGGACACTATAAAATTTCATCCCCTGTGGGAGGTGAAAAATGGGATGGAAGGAGAGCAGGGAGTCCTTTCCTAGGCATTTTCTTTAGGGATGTGGCAGAACTGCCAAAGAGGTCGTGCTTGGGCAGCCCATGTTAGTGAAGGAGCTCCAGGGGTGCTCCCTACCCTGGAGAGAGGAACTGCCCCATCCCTGGAAGTATCCAAGGCCAGGTTGGACAGGGATTAGACACACCTGGTCTAGTGGAAGGTGTCCCTGCCCATGGCAGGGCATGGAACGAGATGAGCCTTATGTCTTTTCCAACCCAAACCATTCTGGGTTTCGGTGAAAGAGCAAGACTTTGGATTCTCCATTTCCCCTTTTCATTGAAAGCTGATGCCTTATCCCCCCTCTGGAGCCTTGGCTCACTTGGTAGCCATGCTCCCAGGACATCAGCAAAGCTTTGTAGCACCTTGGGATGGTTTCTGGAGCACAGAAATTCTGTGTGTCAGCTTTTCATCAGCACAAATTAGTGTTAGCAGATGGCACACGTGGATCTGATTCCAATTCTCAGGAAGCACAGGATGGCTTTAATGAGAAATGAATGATTCTTTATCCAGGATGTTTCACTGATAAACAAAATAATAACAAGTCCTATGTGCCTTGGCAATCCAGGATTTCTCTACCTTGTCTGGCAGTGCCAGCTGCAGATTTCGTCGAGGTCCTTGTGTCAGGCAGGGTTGTCATCACTACCAGAGCCCGCCTTTGGGGACAAAGCTGAAAATCACACTGAGGATTTGTTTTGAAAGCAGACATTTCGCCTTCCACCCTGCCCACCTCTCTCTGCTCCCTTTTGGTCACTGAGGGAAAGCAGAGGACAAAATGGATCAGTGAAGATGAGTTGTTGGTAATTTGGAGACAGCATGTCTTAGAATCATGGAATCATGGAATATCCTGACCCAGCAGGATCATCAAGTCCAACTTCTCCATCTCTTTTTGTCTTTTCTTATTATAACTACACTTAAAAGGAGACCTTTTGTAGACCTGCAATGCCAAGAGCTGACCCTGCCAGAGCCATTCTCAATAGATCATTAAAATATCTTTATCAGCTTACCCACCTTTCCTCTGTAACCTCACCATGCTTTATTTTTCCACTCAAAAGCCCCTGGAAAGCTACAAACCAGAGCCCTGGGCACAAAGAACAGACAATAAACACTCTTGGAAAAGTTAGGGGAGTATGTTTGCTAAAAGTGACCCCCTCTCATGGAGAGGTTTTGGCTAAAAACCAGAGGCAGTGATGGGAGAAGCAGTTGCTACCTTTGCATAGTGGAGCTGCAGAGATGGGGCTGTGCAGGACTCTTGAGGGACATGGGTGGGGATAAATATTAATTAAATTTCCCTTGTTTCTGCTTTGTTCCATTAATCTGGTAGCTGTGGCTGTGGGGGTTCTGTATCTCCTCTTTCTCCTGGCTGGAAGAAAGATGATGGGAAAAGAGAAAATTACTTGGGAGCTGTGGGTTTTGGGGAAATTGGGAGAGTAATTGTGATTTGATAATGGGAGTGTGGGGTCAGCACTGGCTGGAAAAAACCTTAAAAACCTGTTTTGTGAAGAATCTCAATATTTGGCTTTTTTTTTCAGTGGCTGAAGCAATAAACAGGTAACTTCTGTAACTTCACATCCCTCTTGTATTTCTTCTTAACACAAATAATCAGGAGCCAGTGACCTCATTTTTTTCAGAAACCCTCTTAACTTGCAGAAAGTTGAGGGAAAAGTTTAAATATTGGATGGATAATGGAAATAAAAAAAGGATTTCATAACATTATTTGGAGGCTGCGTTTCACTCATCAGCAAGACCACGAAAGGAGAAATGACACTGCCCAAAATCTGGATGGTTTTAATCTTTTGGTTTTGAAGTGACAGCAGAAATCCTTCTAAAACGGTTTTTAAAACAGGAACTTTCATGAGAAGCTGAGGAAAAAAGGCTCCCCCTCCCCAAAAAGAAATATTTTGTGCTCCTGGGAAGCCCCATCACAACATCCCATGTCCTGCAGGGGATGGACATAGCGGGCTGGGACAGTGCTGTGAGGGAGAGAGGAGACCCTGGGGATGGAGGGGCTCAGCCCTGCTCTCCTGCCCTCTCTCCATTCCTAGAGAATCCCCACATGGCCCTTGGGATGCTTCCGAAGGTGGCTGAGTGAGGTGGGTCAGTGCCAGGACACAGGGATTTGAAGATTCCAAGGGCACCACCAGCTCTGTAGGGTCGTGTTGTGGGAGTGGAGGGAGGTGATGTGGCTTTTTGGGACCTTATGAGGCTGGTGGGATTTGGGGGTGAGGGTGGAGAGTGGTGATGTTTCTTTGGAGGTTTAAAATGATGCTGAATCCTTGTTTTTCTGCTCTTCATGTTTGATCGCTCATTGTGATTATAAACACAAGCTGACCACCCCACTTCCCAAAGAAAGCCTTTGCTAAGCTCCAGGCACGGATTTAGATTGGATTAAAATGTTTTTTGCAGTAGTTAAATGTGATAAAATGGGGGAAGAACAAATTATTTTTAAAATAAGCTCTTACTCCCCCAGATCTTGTGTGATCCTCACCGTGACACAATAATTTTCCAGTGCCACTTTTCAGTTATATATAGAAATGCATTTTCTGTTCCTTCCCTCTCCTTTCTGTGAAACAATTGTGCAACTTTCTTTTTTTCTTAATATAATACTGCATTAAAATTAGCTCCAAGCCTAAAGAGAGGCCTGTGTGTAGGATGGCAGCTGCCTTCCTTCCTTCCTTCCCAGTGCTTCCCCTGGATCTTCCACTGGGATTTTGCCCCTTGGGGCAGTTGCTGGTGTGGGGCTGTGCTCTCCTTGCTTGCCTGATGTCCCTGTGCTCTCCCAGCAGTGAGCATGCAGAGTTCAGAGGGTGGATCAGACTCAGCAGCTTCCATGGCGCTTCACCCTTCGGCCTCAGCCCAGGCTCCGGTGGTGCAGCCAGTGCCAGCTTCTCAGCAGGTAAGGTATCCTCAGCTGGGAATGCTGTTTCCATGGAGAAGGGCCCTGTTTTGCTGGCTGATGTATTTTAATCCAGGGATTTTTATGGTGGAGAGAGGATTTTTAATCAGCTCATTGAGCAAACCTGTTGCTGGAGTTTGTGTTGATAAAGGCCGTCGATACCTCATGTGTTTTAGCCCTACCAATCAATCTGCAAGCTTTGAAATCTGGGGGTTAGGTTTTAATTTAGCTGCCCAAGGAAGTTACTTTCATACCAGCTCAGTGTTTGCTTCAGATTAATATCCTGTTGTTGTTTGGTGTGTCAATAAAAGCAGGAGAAGATGGAATAGCCCTTAAAGGCATCGCTGCAAGCGAAGCGCTGAGGTCATGGAGAAGGGATGAGGGGAGAGCTAATGCAGGGAGAGGGGGGAGGAGCCACATCCTGCATCCAAGGAGATGTTTGCATCCACAGAGGAGTGGCCAGAGGTCAGGGAGGGGATTCTCCCCTTCCTCTCTGCCATCATGAGACCCCACCTGTATTGCTGTGTCCAGCTCTGGGGCCCTCAGCAGAAGAAAGATGTGGGAGTGGGTCCAGAGAGGCCATGGAGATGATCCAAGGTCTGGAGCACCTCTGCCATGGAGCCAGGCTGGGAGAGCTGGGGTGTTCACCTGGGGAAGGCTTCAGGGAGACCTTAGAGCCCCTTCCAGGGCCTAAAGGGGCTCCAGGAGAGCTGGAGAGGGACTTGGGACAAGGGATGGAGGGACAAGACAAGGGGGAATGGCTTCCCACTGCCAGAGGGCAGGGATAGATGGGAGATTGGAAAGAAATTCTTCCCTGTGAGGGTGGGGAGGCCCTGGCACAGGTTGCCCAGAGCAGCTGTTGCTGCCCCATCTCTGGAAGTGTCCAAGGCCAGGTTGGACAGAGCTTGGAGCAACCTGGGCTAGTGGAAGGTTTTCCTGCTCATGGCAGAGGGTGGAATGGGATGATCTTTGAGGTCCCTTCCAACCCAAACCATTCTATGATTCCATGGTTCCGTGGTCTCTTCCTTTGGTTGGCAGATCCTGACATTTTAAATGGAGGAGGG
This sequence comes from Lepidothrix coronata, assembly GCF_001604755.1. NCBI lineage: Eukaryota > Metazoa > Chordata > Aves > Passeriformes > Pipridae > Lepidothrix > Lepidothrix coronata. Next base: position 246,165 of record NW_016690457.1, read on the forward strand.
AGGGTTAATTATTCATATACATGAATATGGTGCACTTGGGAGGTCCAATAGGAGACAAGTGGTGGCTTCAACAGATGGATGGAAACAACTCAGTGCAAAACAGGAAGGGTTAAGTCAGACTGGTTCCTTTTTATGCCTTTTGGGGAACTATCAAAAGAAGCTTCTGACTCAGGAAGCTGGAGGGATGAGAGGATGAGTGGGCGTAACTTTGCTACGTCCTTCTCCAACTCCCAAGTGAGCAGAAGCGGTTGCCATTGGATGGATGCTCATGAAAAGGAACAATTAAAAGTTGTGAATTAGTAGGAACATTCAATTCACTGGGAGCCGTGGACGTTCACATCGAGTGATTCGGGGCCTTGCTGTCATCTCCCAGCCTTCCCAACTTCCATTTCTCCTGGGGAACATTCCTTGTTTGTACTGCAATGATGTGGATATCACTGATCAACAGTGTCAGGTGTCCCAGGGATCATTAGTGGGAATTTGACTGTGACAACATGGTCAGAAAACCCATTGGCTTTGGATTGTGAAATTATGAAATGTCACCAGGACATGGCACATTGAGTGAAACTCCATGGATTAAGGAACACCCAGAGGATTGTGGAAGGCTGGTGAAGAGGAGGAGCATCCAGAGCCTTCCCTTCTCACCAGCAAGACAAGGAAACCACTGGGAATGAACTGCTGGCAGCATGAGTGGTGTGAGGCTGAAGCCTTTGGGGTGGTTGATCACTGGTCCACCTTCCAGTGTGAGCGGAGGCTGTTTGAGCAGGATGGTCTCATCTTACAGGTTGGGATGATCCGTTATTTTGGTGGGAAGGAAGTAGGAGCAACCAGACAGGCAGTGAGGAAGGACACAAGGAGTGAGCTGGGCAGCTGTGCCACAGATGTGTCCTTTGATACAAGCAATGCCAGAGAATGGGTAAAAAGTAGGAGAAAGGAATGGATCTTACTGGGACTTTGGTGTAAGTGGCACTGCCAAGGCCTGACTTCAAAAAGAGCTTATGATGTCCTTCCTGATCCTGCACTGCTTAGAGCCTCTTTTGGAGAGAAAATGGACAGAGTGGTGGCTGACAACAGTGTCCTTACTGCAAGCTTGTACTGCAGGATCTCCAGTGTATCCAGACTTGCTGGGGAGTGGAAATCTGGGAAATTATCATATTCTTGTAATTCTGCTAGAATAGCATTTCTGGTTGTTACAAAGGCATGTTTGAGGGTGTCAGAGAGCTAAAAATCATGAAGATATACGTATAAGGCAGCCAGTAATTGTCAAAGTGGCTTCTAGGAATCATGTGGGATTGTTTTGCAGCTCTCTGTTCTCCTGGGTATTTCTAAAACCTCAAGCCACAGAGGACGTATCTCCTTGGAGAAGCTTTAAAAGCCCATACAGACACTTGGCTCTGTTCCCACGGGCCTCACTGAATCATTTCTTTCCATCTTACCACATCCCCTTGTTTGTTTTGTTGAGCACCCTGAGATATGCGACAACCTCAAACTGAGTGTGCAGGGTGACACACTGAGCAGGGGGATGATGGAGGTGACAGAGCAGAGGCAGAGGACAGTGACCATCACAAGGCAGAACAAAGCTCTCTCTGAAGGGAGATGCAGAATCACCTGAGATTTTGGAAGAAACCAAAAGGGCTGTGGCACGTTGGAGAGGTTGCAGGTTTAGCAACTGTAAGAGAAGAAACTTTGCAGCCTGAGGAGGAGAATGTGGATGTGTGAGAAGTAGTTCTTGTTTAGCTGCTACTGAACCTCATTTGAGCTCCTCTCATCACCCAGCTGTTGGCTGTTATGTCCTTTTGTGGAGATTTAAAGATGATTCATGTCAGAAATTGTGGATCCAGCCTTGCCTAAGTTCAGGCTGGTGTTACCCTGGGAGGGTGGAGACCACAGGGACAGTAAGAAGTGCCACTGCAGCTGGTGTAGCAGTTGTCCATGAAACTTTGGAAGAGAACACCTGACTCACCTGTGTTATGGACTGAAAGTAAGTGTCTGTTCCTGTATCTTCTTTTCCAGAGAGTTTTGGTCCAAGCAACGGGCTCTGCTCCCAAAGGAGCACAGATGCAGCAAATATCTGTTCCCAGAGTCCAGCAAGTTCCACAACAGGTAATAAATAAATATATCTAGGGTGGGACACCACACAGGGACCCCACATCCCACATGACGTTTGAAACTGTGCCACTGCTAGAAAAATCTTAATTAAAGAGTGTTGTGGGCAATCAAAAAACTGGGATCACTCTCCTCCTTTCTTAGACTGATGGATTCATACGTTTGGAAATTTGATGGATTCATACATTTGAGGATTTGATGGATGCTTTCAACTGCCATTTTAAAACATTTATTAAGTCAAATTTAAATTAAAAGCAATCCTACTCGGTGAAGATATTTTAGAGGCGAAGTGTTCAGGATTTTTTTTAATTACACAAATAAATTTGCTGACTACACATGACTCCAGAGAAAGGTTCAGTGCCAGAGAGCCATGCAACTGTTTTTATTTATCTGAACTTTGCCTTTTGCAGCCCTTGTTTTCTAAGAAACTAGGGATATGTGGTGCTGCTCTGTGGGGACACTGAGTCTGATTCCTGATTTTTTCTTTTAGCGGTTTTTTTATTTGGTTGCTGAGTTTCAGGGGGGAGAAAAACTTGACAGAGGGAAACTACATCCCTCCCAGAGCAAAAAAGAGGGGGCTGGGGTGCAGTTGCACACTGCCAGTCCCCTCTGAAGGAAAGGCTGCACCATGATCTCACTGCTATTAGTCAGCACAGAACCAGCCCCAGACACATGTGCAGGGGAAACTCAGCTCCGTTGTTTCCACTGCTCATGGAGCAACAACTTATTTATCTATTTTTATTTAGCCTTTGAAAATAAAAATGTCCTTTGGGATTCCTTTGGAGGGGGAGGTTGGTTGGTTTATTTTTTTCTTTTAAAAAGAAACCCTAAATGTCAAGGTAAGGTTGACAGTAGTATAAGGAAATCTGCAGTTTCTCCTGCTCTTCCTAAGCAATCCATAACTTTTTGATGCCTGTTTCAGGTGCAGTCTGTGCAGCACGTTTATCCAGCCCAGGTCCAGTATGTGGAAGGAGGAGAAGCTGTTTATACCAATGGAACCATGTAAGAGTCTCTCCTTGGCTGTAGCAGAGCCGTGTCCCCTCCCAGCTCCCAGCCCTTCCATCCTCCCAAGCTCTTTCCACCCTGGCATTGCCCAAGGATAAAAGGAGGGAGAGGAGGAACAATCGTTTCACATGTTATGTTGTGTTTGAGGGTGGTTTCAGCCAGACTCCAGCCTTGGAAGAGCTGTTATCCTCATGGAGGGACTGTTCTCCAGGGAAACCTGATCTGGTGTTCCACTCTGCCCAGGTTTTCTTTGCTTCTGACTCTGCTTTAGGAGCCAGGGTGTAGCTGAGAGAGGAAGAAGGGGGTGTTAAAAGGTCTCATAGAATCATGAAATGACTGGGTTGGAAGGGACCTTAAGGTTCATTTCATTCCACCTCCTGCCATGGGCAGGGACACCTCCCCACTATCCCAGGTTGCTCCAAGCCCTGTCCAGCCCGGCCTTGGACACTTGCAGAGATGGGGCAGCCACAGCTGCTCTGGACAACCTGTGCCAGGGCCTCCCCACCCCTCTAGTTTCCTACTCCTCCTGTCTTCTGTGCCCCATTTTGGGCCTCCTGCCCCCTGGGATGCTCTTGGCCTTCCTCACCCCAGTTCTCTACAAGAGCTGCCAAGCTCCGCGCTCTGCCCTCACCATGGCTCCAGGGCTGATCAACATTGTCAGGACTGACTTTCATAGAATCGTGGAATAACCTATGCTGGAAGGGACCCCCAAGGACCATCCAGTCCAACTCCTGGCCCTGCACAGGGCACCCCAACACCCTGTCCCTCGGGGTGTTGTCCAAATGCTCCTGGAGCTCTGGCAGCCTTGGGGCCGTGCCCACTGCCCTGGGGAGCCTGGGCAGTGCCCCAGCACCCTCTGGGGGAAGAACCATTCCCTGAGATCCATCTCAACCCCCCTGGCACAGCTCCAGCCCTTCCCTGGGTCCTGTCCCTGATCTGAGAGAGTGAAGATCAGAGCTACCCCTTGGGAGGAAGCTGCAGACCTTGAGGAGTCTCCCCCAACCAAGTGCCCTCAGCCGCTTCTCAGCCCCTTCCCCTCCAGACCCTTTCACAGCACAAGATCCCATTTCATTGCAGCAAATCCCACTGACAAGAGTCGAGGCTTTTTCCCAGAAGTGCTTCAGCTTCCAGAAACTATTACCCGTGGAATTCCATCTCTCCATGCCCTGACCCTTGTGTTCCTTGACAGACGAGCCGCCTACTCCTACAACACCGAGGCTCAGATTTACGCCCCCAGCAGCGCCGCGTCCTATTTCGAAGCGCAGGGAGGAGGAGCTCAGGTGACTACAGCGGCATCCTCTCCTCCTGCCATTCCCTCTCACAACATGGTGGGCATCACCATGGACATTGGGGGAAGTCAGATCCTCTCCGGCTCGGGAGCCTATCTCATTCATGGGGGGCTGGAGAACTCTAGACATTCCCTGTCACACACCTCACGCTCCTCTCCAGCAACGGTATGTAGCCCTGCAGGTGTTGCAGCTCGGGGGCCAGGAATTGTTCCAAGGGAACTGAAATCCTTCAGAAAATAAAACTTCCTGTCATTATCAATGTCTATAACATGCCATAAGTGCAAGAGAGAGAATAGACAGTGGCATACTATAATTTTCCAGTTGGAGTTTGTAATGTCCCTCTTGCTAAGCAGGAACTTGTCAAAATTCCCAATCACTGAAAATATGCAGCATAAGAGAAAATCCTCTGTGGTCTTGCTTTTTTTTTTTTTCCCCACAAGCAAAATATTTTGGCTTCCCAATTCAACACATTTGTCTCTATGTTTTCTACCAAATCTAACATCTGAACATGGGGCTTGGTTTACCCAAAATAATGAAATATATTTTCAATTATGAAGAGACCTGGAAAATCCTTCATTAACCCAGTGGATAATTAGCACATAAATTTTGTCAAGCTGATCATGCCAAGTGCACAGTGATAAAAAAGTCTTTGTATATATATCTTCTACACCATTGTGTATTCTCTCCCTGCCATATGTTACAGAAAATGTACTTTAGGGGTAATACTGATCAAACAGAAGTGTTTTAAAGCTCTCCTTTTTTAAAAATCCTGTCTCTCCAGCTGTCAGTGAAGTGCCAGAGTGCTGGAAGCACAGCTGCATAGCTGTGTAGGACTGGGGGGTTGTAGATATTCACCCAAAACAGCCTTTCTGCAGTTAGAGGCTCCCAGGGCTTTGATTTGGGAATCTCCCAAAGCAGCTACCAGGAGTGGTGGAAGCTCATTTTGTGGGACATTCCTCACCTTCCTCTCCAGACTTCTGTTTGTATGTTTGCATATAAATATAAATATAAACGTAGGTGTAATGCAGTGTGTGGGCCAGAACATAAAATGTGTGAGCAGCATCACCCAGGGAAAAAAAAACCAGGAGCTGTTTGCTACTGAGGGCTCTGGAAAATCTGGCCTATTAAGTTGTACTTTCATTTCCCACAGAGTTTTAGGATATAAACTCCATGTTTTTTGAATCATTGTGCCTTGAAAGGTTCTCTTGATCCTGGAGTAAATGTGCTCTGCCTTAGGTAGAAATATGGGAAAAGTCCTAGGGAAAATTACGGATGCTCGGTCAGCTGGGGCTCAGTTCTTGGATGAGAATTGTGTGAGGGTGTGTATTTTAACTGTTCATAGTTAAAAATTAGCATTGAACCATTTGATTTTTGCTCAAGCGTGTTATTTGGAAGGAAGTGGCTGCTGATCTTGTCACCTGTGTGGGACTGCGTCTTGCAAAACTGCACATCACTCTTGGGTTTTGGGGTTCTTGTTGTTTGGGATTTTTTTCTTTTCCATGGTGATGGGCACAGTGTAAAAAGCCCAAGTAGAAAATGTATCAATAGATATGTCCCATGCACAGATTTTTTGTGCAGTCACATGAGGTAAGGCTGTTCAGTAAAAAACATGAAATATTAGGAAGTGACTTTTATGGAAAGTCACTTTATCTGAGATAAATTCCCTCTGTTTCATGTAGGGATGAACTTTCTGAAGGTGTTTTAACACCAAATGTCTGTGGAGGGGCTGAAGAAGGTGGAATAGTGCCTGGCAGACAGTCCAGGGATGTGTCTGTGCGTGGCTTTCAGTTCTTCCAGCACAGTCTAGGGTTGGAGCGGGATAGAGCAGAACCATGATAACTGCTTGGAATTCCACATAATCATGGAATCATTGGGTTTGGGTTGGAAGGGACCTTAAAGATCATGCAGTTCCACTCCCTGCCATGAGCAGGGACACCTTCCACTAGCCCAGGTTGCTCCAAGCTTCGTCCAACCTGGCCTTGGACACTCCCAGGGATGGGGCAGCTTCTCCAGACACCCCTAATAAATGTGGGTGGCTTAAGGAGAGCAGGGACTGAATGAAATCAATGGGCAGGAACATTATTTTTCGTTGCAATGTCCTGCCTAAACAGGGAATGGGAAAGGCTGGTGTTAAAGAGACCTGGCAAAATGTGGTGGGGCAGGATTAGAAGCGTTGTGGAGAGAAAGGAAAGTAGAGCTCCTGCAGATGGTCTTTGCATGTGGCCTTGGGGTGCAGTGCAGAGGGGATGGATGTCACAGTGGTCAGTGGAGGGAGGGCTGGGCAACATGGGAGGCTGCTGCCAGGAATGAGGAAGGAGAGGGATTAGAGTTGGGTGGAGAATGGGATGTTGAGGGCTTGGGGCAGAGCTGGCACCAAGACCTCAAAAGCAAGGTCTTTCTGGAGGAGACAAGATATTTCCAGAAGAGACCAGGAACAAGGGAGTGCTTCAGAATTATCAATGGCCTAAGAGCTACCTCAGGAGGTTGAGGGATGTTTGGTAAAGATTGTATGTACACTAAAAAAAACCAAACTTCAAATATTTAAAGAAAGCTGTCTTCCATATCTGCTGGAATAATGATGTTCTGCTCCATCTGAACAGGACATGGAACAGCCCTGTTCAGTGTCTGTGCCAACACAGCACTATTACTCTTCATCTAAATTAGTCTGTAGCAAGAGAGGAAATCCTTGAGACGTCCCATAAGTGGGTCCTCAGAGCTCCTCACCTTCCTACAAGGCTGTTTAAGAGCATTTAGAGTTTTCCCTGTAATATTTTTTTCTGCAAATGCAAAGTGTCCATTTGTATGGGACACTCACCAAAAAGGAGCAGGCAGTGTTTTTGTGCTTGTATAACAGGGCTTGCTCAACCAGCTTGAGGAGAGGAAGGAAACGGGGTCTCCCTCTAGCACTGACACATTTCCTGAAGGCTGTGTCAGCAATCAGGCCTTGGTTCCTCCTGGCACACCAGTGTGTGAGAGTGTTCTCAACGAAAAAGCTGGGCTTAGACTGACCCTGTGTTGAATTGGCTGATAACATCTTGAGAAGTGCCACTGTGGAGGCACTTTGGCGTGGAAATCAAGGGACCTGTGCTTGGACAGTGTCATGTTCAGACCTGAATGTGGCACAGAGCTTGACTTTGGTTCTTGGATGTTACTTGAGAAGTTGGATCTGATTTGTTCTGCTCTCCCACCTTTTTGACAAAGCTTGGGTTTGTAAATGTCCGGTTTATCTCAACCTTTATCTTCCCCATGCAATGAGTCAGTGCAGACTGTGAATGTGGGAAGGAGGCCCTGGACAGACCATCTGCATGTGCATGTGCCCGCAGAGGAGATGTGTGTTAAATGAGGAGAGATGCTAGAGATAGTTCTTCTGGCTGATATGTGCTACCTTGTCCTGCCTGCGCTAACAGGTCATGGATAACAGGGGTTTGAGAACATCCACTGGAAAGAAACAGGAGGTTCTGCTTCTGGCAGTCCCTTAATGTGGGTTTCTTTGGAGGTTTGAGTGGGTTATTTTATTTCCTCACTTGCCAAAAGCTTCAAGAGGAGCACTGGGGGCTCTGGGATCAGCAGCTGCCTCTAAGGAGTTTGCCAGAGTTTGTCAAGGGAGTCCCAGGAGCAGAAAGGAGAAGACAAGACAAGAAGGGTCCAGGAGAGGGTTGGGGCACAAGGCAGCAGCCACAGCTGGGATAAAGGTAGAATGGGAGCCACACAGAGGGAACAAGGAGGCTCTTGAGGGGCCAAAAGGCCTTACCTTGGCTCCTCTGAGTTCAATAGCATCAAGATGTGCCATCCTGTCTTCTGGGGAAGAGCACATTTAATCAAAACCCGGCTTCTTCCTGCAGAGTCCCTTTGCAGTTCTCCTCAGTGTCAGAGAGCCCTTATCCATTCCAGCTCATGCCCTCTCTGTGTCAGCCCTCCTTGCACCCATTTTATTGAGTTTTTTTTTAGTTTTTGACAAAATATTAAGAGGTTAATAACCAAACTAATTCCTGTCAGTTCTCCTTAAGAGGCAAAACTGCAGCAAGTCTTTGTCCTAGTGCAGTGGATCTGTGTGGTGATAGTTTGGTCTCAGCAGGAAGGGGAAAGGAGAAGGAAAATTGCTTTTTTTAGAAATGGACAATGCTTTTAGTGGAAGATAAACTCCCCTGGTCTTGCTCTGTCACCCCCGTGGTGGTTCTTGCTGTGTGTCCATTTGCATGTCCCAGTAACGCCTCTGCAGCTTCATCCACACGGACTATGCTCATCTGTTTGCCTCTTTTTCACAAGCTTATTGATATAAAGCATTAATCATTCAAATATTAATAAGGACATAATAATCCTGGCTGTTGCTAACTATCTGATTTCCTTTCTTTTTCTTTTTTTTTTCCTTTTTTTTTTTGTTTTCCTGTGCACATTTTCTTTAGCTTGAAATGGCGATTGAAAACCTACAAAAAAGTGAAGGGATTACATCACACAAAAGCAGTTTGCTCAACAGCCATGTAAGTTATGATCAGAATTTACAACCTTTTCCCTGCTTTGGTGGGAGAATTATTTGTAGCCCTTTGGTGTATTCAACAGCACAAGTCCCTCAAAGCATCCTGCGATTGAGCTGTACTGCCCAAAACAGCCCATTCCCAAGGAAAAAGGGTCTGCAAAAAGTGCCCTGGTGATAATGTTTGTTGCTGAGATGCTCTGGAGTCTGTTAACTGCCTCTGACTTTATTTATTTCATCTGCCTTGCAATGGAAATTGCTCGCAATTAGATAAACACGTTTGAGGAAGTTCATTCAGTGAAACTGAAAAATGGCTGGAAAATTACTTGTAAATCTGCAGTGATGACTCGGTGTGAATGGTGACAGATATCAAATATCCCTCAGACAGCACAAACCAAAAGCCTGCTCCTGTGAATGCCTTTATTCCCTCTCTCTGTGCCTCAGGAAGCCCATTCCTGTTACAATGCTGTGCTAAATCCATGTGCTTGCCCTCCCTCTCTGCACTGTGCCAACAATTTCCCTGCTTTGTGTGGAATTCGCACTGTTCTCCTGGACCTTTGTATCCTGGTTTGTGGCTCCCATGCTCACTGAGCAGTGAGCACATACCTGGGTGAGATTTGAAGGGTTTAGTTCAAGTCACATTGAAGTCGTTGGACTTGCCTGGACTTTGCTGTGTTTGGATTAAGCTCAAGCATGTCCTGCACTGATAAATCACAGTGCACAGAGTGGTGCTTCTTTATTATAACAGATTTCCTTTGGCTTTGTATTTGGGGTCAGATTTGTTGTCATTCTTAGGTCCTGAAAAAAAACCCCAACTTTGGTTTCTTCATTGCGGAGAAATAGCCTGAGAAAAACAAAAGGAATATTAAACCAGTCTGATTCTCCTAAGCTGATGTCAAACTCCAGGCCAGGGCTCCTGGGTGAGCTCAATCCTTATTTCAGCTGGTGGACACTGAAGGTTTCTGGTGGTCGTTGGGGAAAAACAAACCTGCAGGGTCAGGCTGGTAGTTCCCGTTCTGAGCATCCCTGTGCATCCCTCCCATCCCACACTCGCCTGCCCATGCCAAGAGTGCTGTGCAGGTTCATCCAAGGATCATGTTGTTCTGCAGGATTTTTCTTGTTTCTCCCAGCACAGAGCAGGATGGGTGGGTCATGATGTGGTGTTGAAGGAGGTTTGAAAAAATCCAGGAAAAGGGCAGAGGAAAGAAAGCAAAGATCTCACCTGACCACAGGCTGCACAGGATGGAGCTGGAGCCCGATCCAGCCTCTGATCAGACCTTCCCCACCCTTGTCTTGCAGGGTAGAAGTACAGAACTCAATGTCCCTCTTCTGAGGGCACAATTCATGCATTGGCATGAGGTTTAAGTGCTCTTAGAAGCTTTAAAGCAAACTGCTTCCTGAGCATGTGTGGACATATCCACTCTCCTCTTGTCCCCACTGAAGGTGCTGCTCCAGGACAGACACCCCGGGCTGGGGTGGGGCCTTCCCTCTGTCAGGGCACAGAGCCTGAGCTGAGGAAACTTGCTGTCTCATGGACCCCCAGTGTCCTCGCTCTGCCTTTCCAGAGCATGGAGTGATGTTTGCGGACACATGGGAACATAATAATATATTATAATAATACACAGTGTCTGTAGGAAATGCAGCACATTGAAGAACCAGACCAGGCAGACTCTGGTTCTAGAGAATTTTGGTGCCATTCAGGGGAGGTTCTTCCCCCAGAGTGTGGTTGGGCACTGCCCAGGCTCCCCAGGGCAGTGGGCACAGCCCCAAGGCTGCCAGAGCTCCAGGAGGGTTTGGATGATCCTCTGGGGCATATGGTGAGACTCTTGGGGATGGGCCTGTGCGGGGCTGAGGGTTGGACTGGATGATCCTTGTGGGAACCTTCCAGCTTGGCATATTCTGTGATTGCCCAGGGAGGCTCTGCAGCCTCTGCCTGGGGAGGTTCTAAGAACTCATCTGAGGGACCTGAGCTCCCATGAAAGTGAGCCCTAATCTGAGTAGGAGGCTGGACTGGAATCACGGACTGGTTTGGGTTGGAAGGGACCTTAAAGCCCATCTCATTCCAACACCCTGCCATGGGCAGGGACACCTTTCACTAGACCAGGGTGCTCAGAGCTCCATCCAGCCTGGCCTTGTATGTTCCCAGGGATGGGGCAGCCACCACCTGGAGACTGGAGATCCCAGAGCTGTCTCCCAGTGCAGGGTGTGGGACATCCCAGTGAACAGCAGCGCTGAACCTCTCCGGTGCATCTTCCCCAGCACGTGCTGTGGTACAAGGGATGTTTCAGTTCCCACTTCTTCCTGGTAAAAAAAGAAAACAGAACACCAGACAGTGGATTCCCCATCCCAAATTCCATGTGGCTGACACATGACATTGTCAGGCTTGTGCAGGAGGACCAGAGTGAAGCAGCAGGTGACTGATTTGTCAAGGCTGAAAGCAAATTCCAGCTTGACCAAAGCAATAGGAAGTGGGGAGATGATGCTAATTGCACTTAATTGTGACTTAATTGCTTTGAGCCTTAAGGCTGCAGAGTTTTTCATTCTGTTCTTTCCCTCATTTTAAATTTGGCATTTTGCATGTGTGTACATTCTTGGGATAATGGTTTATTTCCTGCCATCAGCAGATGTTTCATGTCAGAAATCTCTGTTGGTTGTTTTTTTTTTTTTAAAGAGAGGACAATTAAAGGTATCTCAGTCAAGAGGTAATTTTTTACACAATGCCTTTTAACCAAAATCAAGGTGAAATGGAGCCACACTTGATAACTTAATTTGGCTTAAAACTCTCCGAGAGGTTATTTAAGAGCACTTGAAATCTCAAGCATGGAAGGTGAAGCTCATGCTGATACTCATAGACATGGGATGTTTCTGATGGAATCACGTCACTGTGTGACCGGAACTGAGTGACCCAGAGTCCCTAGGTCAGAGGATTATTTAATTGCCAGTTATGAATTTGCAGATGATGCAAAGAAATTGGAGAAAAATTGCTACAATTTTTATACATGAGTGCCTAAAGCTGGAGTATTTGGATGCTGTAACCTGCCTGAGGCCCTGTGGCTCCTGGATATCTGTAGCACTTGTAGGATTAGGGGGACAATGTAGTTTTTCTTTGCTGCCTGTAGAATGAAATACCAAAAACCACAAAATAAACCCAAAAAACCCCCATTGGAATTCTTTCCTGGGGGTAAATGGCTCCATCCTAACTCTGAGCTGCACTGAACCTGGATTTAGAACCTGCTGCTCATAGTCTCAGCTAAAAACACCTGAAATATGAACCACAAATTGTTGTTCATTGGGGTTTTTTTGTGTTTTGTAGAAATATCCATAAGAACCTCTCCAAACCTGGACCTTAAAAAAAAAGTGTGTTGATTTTCTCAGCCAACAACACGTATGGTTTCTTCCATCCTTAACAAGCCATCCTTGGATCAAACAAGGATGAGGTTTTTGCTCAAGATTTTAAAGGAAAACAAACAGAAGAAACAGAAGTTAAAGTAGAAATGAAAATTAAATGTTCCCCTGCAGTGCCTGTAACAAACACAGCAGCATATGGCTGCAGAGAGATTTTATTGGAACCTGATCGTGGCATAAACAGAAATAAAACTGGAGAATACCTTATTGTCACACAAAATTCAGAAAATAAACAGAATAAGGGATACAAATGGAGAGAATCTTTAGTATTCTCATTTTAAGTGCTTGAATTTGTTGTTACTATGCAGGAAAAGCAAAAATCATGTTTGGAAAATTATTTCTCTTCTGACAGATTTCTGTTTCAAGCTCTTTTGTGCCTTTCACAATAGATTTCTAATTCAACAGTGGGAATTCATATTGTGAAACTCTGTAATGTTTAAAGGAATATAAAAAGACATTTGCAGGAAGAGAAAGCTGGAAGATGAAGGAAATCTTCTAGAAATATCGGGGATTAGAATAAAAATGCCCAGGGTTAATTTAAATCAGAGAGTTTTACTTATACATGAATTTTTCCATAGTAGTGCAACTTTTATATGTTTTTTCAGGCTTAAGGTTTAGGCAATAAATTGCTGGTACACATTAAGTATCGGCCATAGGATAAATAAAATAAATGGTTTAAAAATTTCAAAGAACCTTAATAATTAATCTTTTAAATACAGGGGATGGGCCAAAATTAGCACAGATTTGGGCTACTTAAAACTGAGTTCCTGCTGATCTTTTATGCCAAAACCACTGGGTTCCACTTTTGTTAGAGAAAGCTGAGAGGGTGGAGGTGGCTCAGGACTACAGGAAGACTTTTGGGGCTTCCAGGGATGTCTCTTCTGCAGATGAGAGCACAAAGGATCATTAGGGATCATTAGCAAAGACCATCTCTTAGAACTCTGGGGTTTGGAGGTCAGAATGATCTTTGTGGAAGATCAAAGAGAGTCTCAGGTGATGAGGAAAGGTGGGAGGGTGACAAGTAGCTCTGTAAAAAGCAGGACAGAGGTGAAAATGGCCAAAGGTTTTTCTTCTTCCAGCTGTGGCAGCCCCTGCTCTGCTCCAAAGGCCACCAGAACTGGTGGATCCAGTCACTGGAACTTGTGGTTGGTTTGAATCAAACCCAACTAATGAATCACAGAATTCCAGAATGGTTTGGATTGGAAGGGACCTTAAAAATCACCTTGTTCCACCCCCTGCTGTGGGCAGGGACACCTTCCACTAGCCCAGGTTGCTCCAAGCTCTGTCCAACCTGGCCTTGGACATTTGCAGGGGTGGGGCAGCCACAGCTTCTTTGGACAACCTGTGCCAGGGCCTCCCCACCCTCACAGGGAAGAATTTCTTTCCAATCTCCTATCTAACCCTGCCCTCTGGCAGTGAGAAGCCATTTCCTCTTGTCCTGTTCCTCCAGGCTGTTGTCAAAAGTTCCTCTCCAGCTCTCCTGGAGCCCCTTCAGATACTGGAAGGAGCTTTGAGGTATCACTCAGCCTTCTCCAGGCTGAATGAAATAGTTTTTACTGCACAGCTTTGGATTCAGCTCATTCTGTGCAGCAGCAGTTTAAATTTGGATCTGTGAATGAGCCCCACAGCACACTCAGTCAAGGTGCCGAAAAGCCTTTGTGTGAGAGCAAAAGTGGGATATGAAACACAGAACCTGAAAATAACTCACTGGAGTGAGGTGTCAGAGATGTCATCACACAGCTCAGGTTGTATTTTCACAGAGTTATTGATAGAAAACTCCAGTCTCGTGGTGAATTGGGACCCTGAAGTTTCATCAAGAGAAAAATGGGAGAAAAGAGATGAAAACTGGAATAGGAGTGGAGAGGACTTGAGCGTGGGCCAACGTGTAATCCATGTGCCTGGTCAAATCCTCCTGATTTCTAGATTAAGTCTGTGCTTAATTCCAAGATCTACTGTAACTATTAGTTGTAAAGAGATGGTGTGGCTGATATTTTGGCATCCACAACCTGAGTGTGTTTTGCCACTGATCTGGTGGGAATGCAGCTGGTTCTGGGTGAGCTGTGCCTCCCACACAGGCAGGGATGGAGGTCTGGGCAGAGAGGGAAGCCTGGAAAATGTTAATCCCAAACATCCCTTGGGACAGTGAAAGGACTCTTACCAACACTGTAGATATTAGTCCATTTGTACATCTAGTTTCTTCCCAAATTCCCTTAATATAACACTTATTTCATTGATGCTGAAGTCATTTAATCAATTAAAGAAGATTGGAGGCTTTGTCTTTTTGCATTTTCATTCCTGTGCTGACACAGTGAGCAGGACCTGCCCTTTCAGACTGTCTAGGCATAAATAATTTATATTAAATGCAAATTTTAATCAACAGAAATGTCAGAAGTTCAGATAGTAAATTCTGCAAACTAGGTGGATCCCCTCAGATTTTTAAGGTTGCTTTGGCAACCGTTTATTTTATTTTTAAGGGAGCAGTTGCAGACATGCCAAGCTTCAAATTAATAAAGACTTTGCAGCAGATTTGATTACTCTAAAATTTATTCCTCTTAGGCAGTATCTTAAAATCTTTTTTCTTGGAAAACACGAGTTCTTACAGCTTTATTTTGGGTCTGCAGGAATTCAGCTGAACCCCAGGTGGACACTGAGTTGGCAGGAGGGGTGTATTTAATGCAAGAAGTGACAGCACTTTTGTTTGGGTTGTTACCTTTGGGCTGGGGTTTTGCAACCATAAAAAATGATCAATAATAACTTATAAATTATAAGTTATGTAAATTAATTTGTATAAAATTAATTTGTATATATTAACAACTCAGCATTAAGTTCTCCTGAACTCCTAAAGTCTGACGGGCTTTCTGGATGTTTGAGAGTAGGCTCTACTTGACGCAGCCCATTTCAGCCCTCTTTAGACTTCCATATTATCTGTTTTTCCATACATAAAGCTCCAGTGGTTGTTGGATAACTATGAGACAGCAGAAGGTGTCAGCCTTCCCAGGAGCTCCCTGTACAACCATTACCTGAGACACTGCCAGGAGCACAAACTGGATCCAGTGAACGCTGCTTCCTTCGGGAAACTCATCCGCTCTGTGTTCATGGGGCTGAGGACCCGGCGCCTGGGAACCAGGTTGGTAGGAATCTACATCGAAATAAGAAAAAAAGCCTTCCTGCAACTTCTCTCAGGTGTTCTAAGAACCTACTGAGCATCGTTTAGCAGGCACAGGTCATTTTGAGATCTACAGATACAACCGGCCATGATCGTGTGGGATAATAACCTTTATTTGAACTGAGGCTTCTTCTCATCCCTTTAGTATCTCATTTTCTGAGAGAACAGCTGGAGCTGTGCCAGGGGGGTTGGGTTGGATCTCAGGCAAAGGTTCTTCCCCCACAGGGTGCTGGGGCACTGCCCAGGCTCCCCAGGGCAGTGGGCACGGCTCCAAGGCTGCCAGAGCTCCAGGAGCCTTTGGACAATGCTCTGAGGGACAGGGTGGGATTGTTGGGGTGTCTGTGCAGGGCCAGGGGTTGATCTTGGTGGGTCCCTTCCAGCTCAGCATATTCTGTGATTCCGTATTGTCTGAAAAAGAGGCGGTAATTCACCCTCACAGTTGTTGCTGCCACCCAAATTCTGGTTCAGTGAAGCCGTTTCTCCCTTTGAGTCCAGTAAAGATCCTTCGTAACAGAATCTTTGATGCAGACAAGCTGTCGAAGTTGTAAATGGTTTATTTCTGAAATCCCCAAAGCATCAGGCTGAATCTTGTGAGAGGATTTTTTTCTTTTAAAACATCAAAGATCCGTGGGATGTTACAACAAAAGCATAGCATGAGAAATACACACACAGATGTGTCCTTCAAGGGAGCATCCAGAGCTTCTGCACAGCTGAGTGTGCATTTTATCCCAGCTTAGAATATAAAAGAATAGGTAATATACTAGAGAAAAAGTGGTTTCTCTGTTTGTGTAAGATTTTATAATAAAAATTCAAGCTTAGATATTTGGGCTTCTAAAGGAGAACAAAACCAGATATGTCCAGGGCATTGCACAGCTGGAATGTGGAGGCAACAGTTGTAGGAAGAGCAGTTTGGATTTCTGTAGATTGGGTCAAGTGCAAGAGCTATGAAATAATTTCCTTAGATGAGAGAAATTCTTTCATTCCATCAAGGATTAAAGAAAAAACAAGCAAGCAAAAAACCCACTTAAAATTGCAAATGAGCAGGTTGGGAAGGAGATAGTGAACCTAAATAAGTATGGAAAGAGCTGTCCACCATTATTTTCTAATTTATTATAATTTTAGATTATAAAGGCATCTTTTATTTAATTTGCAGGCACTTAAAATCACTCAAGACAGGGCTGAACACGTAGTGTCTGTAAAACCCTTTTTTGCACTGACTGAACAATTGAACTGGCCCTTGAAAAGGGAAAATTCCCCCAACAAAAGAAGTTGGGACAAATAGTCCTCTCTTAAATTTCTCTAATTTCACTGGGATTGAAAAATTCCAGTTTGGTGGAAAAACTTCAACTGACACGTCTCTCTAATGTGATGGAATCACATTCTGCTAAGGAGCATCACAACAGCAAAGAAGAAAGAATTTCAACCCCCTGTGCTTGCAGAAACCTTCCGGTTTTTCCAAAACCTTCAAAAACGAGCAGCTCCAAGAACAAAACCACATCAAAGCCTGTTGCTGTGAAAGTTGTGGAACCACAGAGACATTTTTCTTATCATAGTTTTCTGTCCAGTCAGGCTTGTTTTATCCAAGCTTAGATAAAGATGGAGGTTTGTTTTTATGGAAAAAACAAATCCTTAAACCCTAATCAAATAGCAAAGTGTCCCCTGTGGGCTCTCTGTCATTCTATTTAATGACACTTTGTATTGTAACTTTTGCCTGCTCTTCCCCAGTTGCCATGGAACAAACCTGGCTGGGTTTAAATGTGGATGTCCCTGAGTTTGGCCACATGTGGGCTTAAATTTTCTAGGGGGTGATGGCATTTATTAGTTCGTGACTTAAGCCACTGAAATTGCTGCCTGAAGCTGGGAATATTGTCAAAACAACCTAAATTGCAGGGCCACTTACAATGTCAATGTTGATACTTCCAGGGGGAACTCCAAATATCACTATTATGGGATCCGCCTAAAGCCAGAGTCTCCGCTGAACCGTCTGCAGGAGGACGCCCAGTACATGGCCATGAGGCAGCAGCCCATCCACCAGAAGCAAAGGTAAGTGCTCCCAGGGCCTTCCCAAAGAGCTCAGTAGTCCAAATCCTGGGAATTGGCTTTGCTTGGGGCAAAGGGGGAGAGTGATGAGCTTGAGTTCAAACCCAAATGTTGCTTGGAGCAGTGGGAGGGTCCAAAACCAATTCCAGTAGATGCCCCATTCCTGGAAATATTCAAGGTGAGGTTGGATGGGGGTTTGAGCAACCTGGTCTAGTTGAAGATTTTCCGGCTCACTAAATGGCCTTTAAAGGACTACATGGCCTTTAAAGGCCTGTTCCAACCCAAACTATTCTGTAATTCCATGGAATGGCATTTATCTCCCTAATCTGTTTGCCAGCACTGTAAGTGCCACCTTTCCCAGCATGCCTGTAGCCAGACTGGTTCAGGATCTCAGCTATGGAGTTCTTGTGCCAAATCAGTGTAAAGGACTTGGGGGTTGTGCTGTGTTTGGGTGCATTTTGGTTTTTGTGCAGAAGTGCAAGTTAAATAGTGCCATGGTTAGTCTTGTGTCTGAGCAATTTTAAAGATAAAATACAACATGGATAGGAATTTGGAATTGCCTTCTGGAAGCATGGACACCTCTGGTTGTTGCTGGAGTGAAAAAGGAGCAGAATTTATTTCTTCAGCTCCCAAACAGAAAGTAAATGCAAAAAAATGCAGAAAGTCAACTCCTAAGACAGTCTGCTCTGGAACCCACTCCATTCTGCTTCTCTTTTTTGTTTTTTGGTGTCACCTTGGGCAAACCTCTTAACCCCTGCAATTCTGTCTTGGGGAGACTTTTCAAAAGTTGCTGCTCATTTTCCCCTTCCCCTTGAGTCAGAGATAGAGATGCTCAGCCCTTGACACATGTTGTCCTTGAGTGTCACCTGATGAACACACAGATCTGTACAGCTGTGTTGTAAATAACATGTACATGTTTGCTGGTGCCTGCGTGAATTTAGGTACAGAGCAGCCCAGAAGATGGATGGGATGGCAGAGAGTGGGTCCAACAGCAACCCCCACACCACACCGGAGCAGTCAGTGGCTGCTCAGAGTCAACACCATCAGCAGTTCATAGGTGAGGACACTCCTTTAATGATTAATTACTCACATCTAGGATTTTTTTCTTGTCCAGGAAAACCCAATTGTATCCTAATAAATCTACAGTATTATATATTTCATATATAGTATGTATTCTAATAAGCTTTTGTAATGTCACACTTGCAAAGTTTATTTGCTGACTCCTGTCCCCCCAGAAGGGTTTTTTCCTTCAGCCAACAGGTCTTTTGGTTCCCTCTTAGTGTGTTTTTAATCCATCTGGTTTTATCCAAATTGCATGGAAGAGTGGAGGTTCTGCCAAGCCTTGCCAGAGGGAGAAAAGCAATTCTCTCCCTTGCAGAGGCTACAGCGCATATCCAACTGGAGATGATCCATGCAGACCTTCTCCTTGTGGGACACACTCTCTGGCCCTGCTGGTCCTGGATCTACGTGTCTCCATTGCCTCCAGCTGAGACAGCAAATCCCAGCCAGCTCTGTGAGCTCCTGACACCTCTGCTGCCCAATTATATTTCCCATTGTACTCTGAAAATACCAGAGAGATGGTTTTCAGGCTTCAGAGAAAAATCTAATGCAAGTGTGGCAGATGAGGACAATGTTCTCTTGTTTCTTTTATTACACACAGAAAGAAAGCATTTTCCTTTCCACACCGAATAAATGGGCTGCAATTGTTTGCTTTTTTCCCAGTATAACAGCGTAAATCAGGGAAAAAATCGATTATCAGTCTCATTTTTTCTGTTTCATCCCAACTGGATCATGAAAAAGCCACCAGTGATAGCAGCACCTGTATTCCAAGTGTGCCTAACCCTCAGCATCTTTCCCAATGTTTTTTTTCCCTAGATGTGACCCATGTCTTTCCTGAGTTCCCAGCCCCTGATCTAGGGAATGTCCTCTTACAAGAAGTTTTCACCTTGAACGACGTGAAAACTCTGCAGATTCTTTACAGGCGACACTGTGAGGTGATTAGTTGGGATATTAATTTGGTGATTATCTGATTTATTAATCAATGCGGGACATAATTCATGTGCTCACTCATATTCCGCTCTTAAGAAAAGCTGGAATATATAGGGAATGCTTGATTTGTGAGGAATTACAACTCAGATATTGTGCTTTGTTATTTTTTTCACCGTGTGACCTGTTTTATGTTACATTGATTATCAAAACAATGCCATTTCCGTTATTTTTCTTGTAAATTATTTACTGTAAATGGCAGCACATGAAGTGTGCGCTGACACTGTGTTGACACGGGGCTGACAGAGCTGCTAACGAGCTGTGTTCTTTGTTGTCAGGCGACTTTGGATGTTGTAATGAACCTCCAGTTTCATTACATCGAGAAGCTCTGGCAATCCTTCTGGAGTCCGAAGGCACCACCTAGTGATGGTCCCACTGCTCTGCCTTCTAGGTACTCCCTGGCCTTCCACTGGTTCTCAGTGATCCATTTCTTGGTGATTTTTTTTCTTTTAAAGATGAATGAAGTGTTTTTCAGCTCCCTTAGGCTTTTTGAGTGCTTTGGAGAACTTGAAACTTTGGGCAATGCTCTCGGGCACAGGGTGGGATTGTTGGGGTGTCCTGTGCAGGAGCTGGACTCGATGATACTGATGGTCCCTTCCAACTCAGCATATTCTGTGATTCTATAGAAGTGTTTAATATAATGGAAACACAGAGTTCAGACCTCTGAGGAAAGTGTCTGCTCTGATTATAGAATTATGTAATCATTAAGGTTGGAAAAGCCCTCTAAAATCATCAAATCCAACCATCAACCCAGCACTGCCATAGTCACCACTAACCATGTCCCCAAGTGCCACATCCATATGCCTTTTGATGATGACTCCACCACTGCCCTGGGCAGCCTGTTCCAAAGCCTAAGCACCCTTTCAGTGAAGAAATTTTCCCAATATCCAATCTAAACCTCCCCTGGGGCAACTTGAGGCCATTTCTGTCACAAGTCTGTACAAGTCTGTACTCTTCATTTTTACTGAGGATATAAGGATTTCCCATATGGATGTTTTCTATTCAGAAGAAAAATGGTAAAACTTCGAGTAATAAGCAAAAAACGCACAAAAATCTGTAGAATATGTTCTCATCCAACCACCAAGTCTTCTTCCTTCTGAAAATATTCAGCATTTGAAGGTGTTAAACACCTTGAAAATGTTTGTAATGTCTCTCAATATCAATTAATCTGTGCCTACATTGGCTGCAAATTTGGCTGTTCCCAGTGATACAGCTCAGCAGGTTTAGAGCAGAGGGGAAAGGTGAGAAGGTTTCAGAAATATCTGGGACTGTAAGAAGAACTAGCTGAGCCCTTTCTTGCTGAAATGCCTGTGCTGAAGCACAGTCCCCACGTCCACGTGGACAGGAGTGTGTGAAAGGCAATGAGGCAAAAGAGGGAAGAGGTGAAGGCAGGAGATGTGGATTTGTGGGAAGACTGCCCAGAGCTGTGGCCCCATGGATGGGGAGGTGCTTGCAGAGACAAGACCTGTACAAATAATCAGACATTTCTTTTTGAAAGATACCTGAAGGCTTTTTTGTGCTGCAGATTGGGGTTAGTAATAAAGAAGGGTGAATGCACTGAGTGCAAAGCTGCTACTCACCCAGTGTCCCTCCTCCTCCTGCAGTGAAGAAGAACCCGAAGGGACCCTCCCAAAAGACAAGCTGATCACTCTGTGCAAATATGAGCCCATCCTGAAGTGGATGAGGAGTTGTGACCACATCCTGTACCAGGCCCTGGTGGAGATCCTCATCCCTGACGTGCTCCGACCGGTGCCCAGTGAGTACCCACAGCCCCATCCCAGAGCATGACTGGTGCTGGGGAACTGGGTCTGACAAACATGGAATCATGGAATGTTTGGGTTGGAAGGGACCTTAAAGTTCATCTCATTCCACCCCTGCCATGGGCAGGGACACCTTCCACTAGCCCAGGTTGCTCCAAGCCCCGTCCAACCTGGTCTTGGACACTTTCAGGGATGGGAGATGACTCACTTCCCACAAAGATTTCCCTTGTAAAAACTGATGTAGAGGTGTTTGTTTTGGCTAAAGTGTTATGGCAACAGCAATATTCCTCCTGCAGCTTTGCTCTGTTGTGGTATTTTGTGGCCCCTGGGAATTCCCATGCCTTTTAAATTTGGTGTATTGCACATCACATCTCCTGATTTTGGCTGGGATTCAGGTAAAACAGCATGTTACACACACATGGAAGCACAGCCGATCCTTGGGAGTTGTTTCCTTGGAGATCACATCTTTTTTTATATGGAACCATCCTGGAAAGTAGGGGTCAGCTTTTATTTGGGAGGTTAGTGATGGGATATTAAGGATTTTCTCTCTGATTTGGCTCCCCAGTGAGGTGCATTGTGTCAGTCTCCACAAAACCTCAGCTTAGGCCTAGACTGGGCCTAGTCCTGGAAAGTCGAACAGTACTGGAAAGCTGTGTCCCCCTCAGGGCCGTTGTCAGTCATATGCTGGGACACATAAGTGTCTTTGAAGAGCAGATTTCACCATTTGGAAAGTGCTCAGAAGGACCACAGATAAGAAAAGGATAAGAGAAAATAAAAATAATGAAA
The DNA here is from genome assembly GCF_001604755.1 of Lepidothrix coronata. Taxonomy (NCBI): domain Eukaryota; kingdom Metazoa; phylum Chordata; class Aves; order Passeriformes; family Pipridae; genus Lepidothrix; species Lepidothrix coronata. The sequence continues at coordinate 268,239 of NW_016690457.1, forward strand.
AATCATAGAAACCTTGAGGTTGGAAAAGACCTCTAAGATCAGTAAGTCCAATCATCAAAGAATAAGAACAAGAATAAGAATAAAAATAAGAACAAGAATAGGAATAAGAGTTTGAGTAATAACATTAAAGAACAAGAATAATTTGAGTGTGTATCAGAACCCAGCTAATTTCCTTGATGCAAAATCAAGGTCTCAGCTAACCAGACAACAGGCTGTGCTTTCCCCAGCAGTCCTAAGCTACAAAGTGGTCCCCAAAAATGACACAGAACAGCCTTTCTAACTTTGCAGCCTTCTTTGCAGGCACACTGACACAGGCAATCAGGAATTTTGCCAAGAGTTTGGAAGGGTGGCTGATGAATGCCATGAGTGAATTCCCCCCGCAGGTCGTGCAGACCAAGGTGAGCACGGGCGCGAGATGGGCTCAGTGTATGTCTGCATGTTGCAGTTTTCCACAGGGATTGGAAATCCTTGCTGGAGTTGGGCCAGTTTGAGTCAGTTCTCAGGATTAGCACAGTGTAATGATTAATTCTGAACCAAAATCAGCAATGAGTGGGAGGGCAGGTCGGGCAATTCCTTTGTACTAGAAGGTGATGCTACTCTGTCCACAGAGCCATTTCTGCATCTCGAAATTGCAGATGAAGCTTTGTGTGAGAAAATCATAGAATATCCTGAGTTGGAAGGGAACGCCAAGGATCATCCAGTCCAACTCCTGCCCTGCCCAGGACACCCCAACAATCCCACCCTGTCCCTCAGAGCGTTGTCCAAACACTCCTGGAGCTCTGGCAGCCTTGGGGCTGTGCCCACTGCCCTGGGGAGCCTGTTATCCCTGCCCTGGAATGAGTCTGTCCTGGAAAGCACAGGAGGGAATGGCATTGCCGAGTTCCAGTAGGAACCAGTAGGTTCACTAGGAACACAAGGTTCCTACTCCCTTTCTCCTAAAGCCAGCGATTCTTGCAGCCTGTTCCCACCTTGCTGGTTTCTGCTGGAGACAGAATGTGAAAACCTAATAGTTTAAAGAAAACGAATAATAGAATCAGAGAATCATTTAGGTTTGGGTCCTTCCACCTGATTCACCTGTTCTGTGATGAGCACATTTTACCTGGTGGGGCATCATGTTGCCCAGGCAACCAGGGAGACATCATGGGAGAGATGAGAGTCGTTATTCCTTAGAAACAAACCCAAACTAAGCAGCACCTAAAGAGACCCAGCTGGTTCGCAAACCACACAGTGTCCTCAGCATGTTTCACAACCATCTGAGCCAAAGGATTTACTGAGTTATTCTGAGTGCCTGGCACAAGGATTAGGTTGGAAACGACCTTTAAGATCACCAAGTCCAAGCATTAACCCAGTACTGCCAAGTCTGCCATGTCCCCAAGTGGCACATCCAGATGTGTTTTGAAGACAGCCGTGAGTGGTGATCCCACCACTGCCCTGGGCAGCCTGTGGCAGTGCAGGGTGTGCCTGGAGCAGGGTTTGCCCCCCCAGCCCCACATGCTGTGTTGCAGGTGGGGGTGGTCAGTGCCTTTGCCCAGACCCTGCGCAGATACACATCCCTGAACCACCTGGCCCAGGCTGCCCGGGCCGTGCTCCAGAACACCTCCCAGATCAACCAGATGCTCAGCGACCTCAACCGCGTTGACTTCGCCAACGTGCAGGTAACTGTCCCTGGGTCGTGTTCTCTAGGGCTGGGGCTCCACAGCCAGGTTGTGGGTACCACCTGATTTCGACCACCGCCTGATTTCCAGTGCTAAAAACCAACTAAATGAACAAGTTGATGGGTTTTGATGTTACTTTTCCATGTAAGTTTTCCAATCTTGCTGTGAACGGTGGAGGAGGTTCTGAGGAGCTTTTGTAAATAAGAGTCATAGAATCTTATTTATTTGTTTGTAATCTTATTTGTAAATAAGAGTTGTAGAATCATTAAGGTTGGAAAAGATCTCCAAGATCAACAAGTCCAACCTTTGACCGAACCCCACCATGTCCTCAACTCATTTTTTGAACACTTCCAGGGATGGTGACTCCACCACTTCCCTGGGCAGCCTGTTCCCAGGCTTAACTGCTCCTTCAATGAAGAAAGAAGTGCTGCCAACAATAATATAGTTTAATAATAACATTATACTGTGGATAGATCAGAGACAATATTCAGAGCTGGTTTGCAGCCCTTGCCTACTAGAAATGAAGCTGCATTCCTGGGCTGGGATACAACACCATGCAGGTTTGGCATGAGTAACTATCAACCCTTCTTCCCGAGCAGGAACAGGCCTCGTGGGTGTGCCAGTGTGAGGAGGGCATGGTGCAGAAGCTGGAGCAGGATTTCAAGCTCACTCTGCAGCAGCAAAGCTCTCTGGACCAGTGGGCCAGTTGGCTGGATAATGTTGTTACTCAAGTCCTGAAGCACCATGAGGGCAGTCCCAGCTTCCCCAAGGCAGCCAGGCAGTTCCTGTTGAAATGGTCCTTCTATAGGTACAACTCCTTTCTCATTTTGGAGGTATTTCTGCATCGGGCTCAGGGCATGTGAAGAGCTCCTTGAAAAGCCAAGGCCACGTTCTTTAACTGTAAAACTGTGGTTAACTGTGGCTCTGGTACAGAAGGAAGTGTTGTGTCTCCTGTGTCCTTTCAGGACAGGGATAGAATCATTAAGGTTGGAAAAGACTTCCAAGATCAAGACCAAATCCTTCCATGCCCAAATAGGACAAGATGCTCCCTCAACTTATTTATTAAAGCGGTTTGACACTCTTGGGTTAGAGGCAGAAACAATCCCACAGGGGCAGAAACAATCCCACAGTACCTTCAGGGTCCAGAATTCAGGGTGAAGCATCAGACGTGACACAAGTGCGAAACACGACCCAAATGTTGTTTCCTGGCCATATTCCAGCTCCATGGTGATCCGGGACCTCACCCTGCGCAGCGCCGCCAGCTTTGGGTCCTTCCACCTGATCCGCCTGCTCTATGATGAGTACATGTTCTACCTAGTGGAGCACCGTGTGGCTCAGGCGACTGGGGAGACACCGATTGCCGTCATGGGAGAGGTGAGAGTCCTTCATTCCCCAGAAACAAACCCAAACTAAGCAGCACCTAAAGAATCACAGAATCAGCCAGATTGGAAAAGACCTCTGAGGTCATCGGGTCCAACCCATGACCCAACATCACCTTGTCACCCAGACCATGGCACTGATGCCACATCCAGTCTGTCCTTAAACACCTCCAGGGATGGTGACTCCACCCCCTCCCTGGGCAGCCCATTCCAATGCCCAATCACCCTTTATGTGAAGAACTTCTTCCTGATGTCCAACCTAAACCTCCCCTGGTGCAGCCTGAGGCTATGTCCTGTTGCCCTATTGCTAGAAGAGCCCCACACCCCCCCAGCTCCCTCTCCTGGCAGGGAGTTGCAGAGAGTTGGGAGGTCTCCCCTGAGCCTCCTCCTCTCCAGGCTGAGCCCCCCCAGTTCCCTCAGCTGCTCCTCACAGCACTTGTTCTCCAGACCCTTCCCCAGCCTTGTTGCCCTTCTCTGGACCCACTCCAGCCCCTCCATGTCCTTCCTGAACCGAGGGGCCCAGAACTGGACACAGCACTTGAGGTGTGGCCTCACCAGAGACACATTTGGTTCACAAACCACACAGTGTCCTCAACGTGTTTCATAACCAAAGGATTTGCTGAGTTGTTTTGAGTGTCTGGCACAAGGATGGAGCTCCTGGAGCATCTTCCATGAGCTGGTGGATTTTGGAGCAGCTGTGCTTTGGAGGTCTGGAAGAGGGAGGAAAAGGATCTCCCTACTTCTCTCCATAACCTGTGGAGAGAACCCTGACTTTGGGATTCCTGCCATCAAACACTAAGTGAAACAAAAAGGTCCTTTCAGTAATTGAATTTCTTCAGGCCTCTGCAAGCTCCAGTGTTACATGCACAGTCACACTCTCTGTTTTTGAGGTGAAGAAGAGAAATTATGGGTTGTTTGTGCTGTTTTTGAGGGTTTGGGTTTCTTTTTGTTCAGCAGTCAGGCAGCAACTGGTGCCTGGCTTGCAGGCAAGTCCTGTCCTGCCTAGCTGGGGCCACATCCAGTTTTTCCCTCTGAAATGCAGAGTTAAAAGCCCCAGCTGAACCTGTGACAGCAATATAGAAACTACTGTGAGATTAAAACTGAGCTCATTTGCTCCTTGAAGCTCATGCTGTTTTCTTCCTTCCAGGGAGCTCATGTGGGGAGCCAGGCAAACCAAAGCCTTTCCCTTCCCCTCCCACGCTGCTGCTCCAACTGCAGCACTCTGAGTTCCCACTATTCCCTCTGAGTTCCCACTGTTCCCTGCAAAACCTCTGCCTTTACTGATATTAAAGGAACATGAAAGACTTCCTGCAAAACCCAGCTGTGGGAGGCTTTCCTCCCTCATTTTTTTCCTTCATTAAACCCTTGCAATATTCCTGTTCTCCAGGAGGAGGCTGATTCTTCCCAGCAAAGGAGGAGGAATTGTGTACTTCCATTTCCATTGAGCTTTCTCTGGAGCTCTTCTCAGCTTCTGCTGCTGCCCACCTTTCCATGACTTTTCAGCATTATTTTTGTAGCAATTTGGTGTTTCAGACCTTGTCATTGAGAGAGACAACACATCTCCAGAACCACAGGTACCCTTAGCTCTCTGGTTCCAATTGGCACCATGGCCTCACACACCACACGCTCTCTGACATGACTGCAAAGGCTTTGCAGAGAGGTGGAGTGAAGGGAGAGCAGGAGAGGGGAATTGCCCAAAAGATGCAAAAGGCTGGAGAAAAAGCGCATCCTTTGCACTCTGACATCACCTGGGAGATGGAAAAATTTCTCCCTCTGGTCTAGAGCTTGATACTCCCCTGGATTGGGGGGGAAGGGGTAGTTTAAATGGCAACAAGAGGCTTTCCCCTCCCCCCCCCAAACATGTGGTTGGTTTTGCTTTCTTCTCTCCATCACCAGCACTGCTGATGCTCATGGTCTCTCCTGGGCACTTAAGCTCTTTGTTGGAACTGTTTGGTGACTGAGGCCATTGAGCAGGTCTGGCACTTTGGGTCTGCAAAGCCTCACTGACCTTGTAACTCCCTTTTCTTTCAGTTTGGTGACCTCACATCCCTGTCTCCAACACTGCTGGACAAAGGTACACGAGGGAAGTCCTCTGGGTCAGGGTGGGAGGGGGATCTTTGTGTTGGCTCTTCCAGCCTGCTCTGCTGGGAAAAAGCTCCCCTTCCCTCTGGTCCCCTCTCTGATGCTGAGCCATGTCCTTGCAGATGACAGTGAGCTGGGCTCTGAGGTGGACACGGACCGGGCCGTGGGGGAGCCGCTGGTGAAGCGGGAGCGCAGCGACCCCGGCCACTCCCTGCAGGAGATCTGAGCCAGGCACGCAGCTCCTCTCCAGCTGGACAAAGACATCCAGAGCCAGGTTGGATGGTCCCAAGCCTGAGCCTTCCCAGATCTGCGTTCTTAGTGCCTCTTAGTTTCTCTTTCATGTTTACTTGTGTTTGAGGATGGATTCCAGCGCCAGGGCAGGCGCTGGGATGGGGCTGGTTTGGCCACCCTCTTCCCTCCAATGTGGCTGCTGTCTGGAGGGAGAAGCTCCAGAGTCTGCTCCCAAGGGATGGAAGCCTCCATGGTCAGCAGCAGATTGGATGTGCCTGGCTGGGAGAGCCTGTCCTCCCTCCCCAGCCGGAGTGAGACAGACAAGTGAGGCTTTCTCCTTCAGGGAAGGTGGTTTGGGTTCCTTCCTCACTTCTCAGACTTCACTGTGATACGAACTTGAACCAATCAGTGCCCAAGAGGAAGGAAAAATACCTGACTCTTCCCCTGCAGCCTTTCCAGACAAGCTGTCCTGGCTCTGGCTTCGCCAAATCACTTGCACCGGGGAGGACAGGACAGTTGGTCTCTCTTGTACCCACTCCAGGCTGCACATCCCTCTGATCCTGATGGACACAGGAGTGCTCTGGGACTACAGGATGAGCATTCCCACCTGCTCCCATGTCTCCCCAGCTTGGCATTTCACCACTGATCCCTGAATGCTCCCAGGACACCATCAGGCCAACTCAAGATACCAAAGGACTCCAAGGAAGTGGCAGCCGGTTGCAGAGTGTGTTCATTGCCTGTGGGCAATCCCGTGACAATCCCATGGCACCCCTATCCCCCAGGGTGCCCAGGCAGAGGGGCACTGGCCCCACGTCCTGGGGTGTGTGAAATTCCCACTCCACGTCCAGCTGTAACGCTGAAGGAGGTGCAGCCGTGTCCAGAGCAGGGTGAGGGGGTGTGACCACAGTGCCTTAGCGTGGGCCATGTTCCTGCTTCCCCCCAACTCCAGGAGAGCCAGCACAGCTCAGACTGATCCAACAGCTCATCTCATGTCATGAGGGGCTGTCATGGACCCAGGGGAGCTCAGCACTCTGGTGACATTTCCCCTCTCTGAATCCCTTTGCCTTTTCCCAGTGGCTCCTGTGGGGCTGAGCCAGGGGAGCTCAGTAGGGTCTCTTCTCCCTTTCCATGTCCTGTGGGGTCTGTGCTGAGGTGGATTACACTGGGATGATGTGCACTGCACTGGGGTGTTGTGGGCTACAGGGCAGAGGAGGGGGGGGTGGTGTCATCAAGCCAAACTGCAAAAACAAAGCCCCGGGGCAAATCTTTCTGTGAATAAAGGCCGTGTCATAAGTAGCTTTTATTATTATGGTTTCTAATGATGCAGTATTTGGTGTGAGCTTTTCCAGAGGTCTCGTGTACATTTGCATAGCAGAGTATATTCTGTCCAAATCTCTTTATTTCCTTGTTTCCAGTAGTACTAAGGTAGCTGTGACACTTTAAAACACATTAGAAATGGCCAGTGAAACCAAAGTGTGTGTAGTGGCACATTTTCCCTCTGACTGTCCCGTGCTATCGTTGTCTGTAAGCGTCTCATATGGAAATGGAGTGAAATGAGAGAAGGAGAGAAGTGAGAAAGGCAAATTTAAATGTAAATAACAACCAGAACTCCTGGAGTCAGAGTCCAGTGTTTTGGATCCTGCTGATGAGATAAGAGGGTTCAAAAAAACAGCTGAGCAACCAAGTCTTAACTCCCCTGTTCCCACTGAAGGCCATAGGAAGTTCAGCTGGAACACTGGCTCTTTCACCAAGGGACCCCAACCTGCAAACAAGATGCTCTGGAGATCTGCAGCACTGTGTGAGGAGTCTGGGGAACCACCTAAACCCCATGCACAGAATTCCAAGCCTAACCTGAATAGCAATAAACATGTATCCAATGCTCAGGCCTGTACAAGGAGTGTTGTGGTCCCATTTCTTCTGTGTTCCCTGAGAGGAGATATCAGGAGATGCTGCAGCACTTTGGAGGGATGCAGGAGCTGCCCAGTGCAGGGTATTTACAGCAGTTTTGGGCAGGGATCCTGTGTCTGCAGGAAGGCAGGATTCCCATGGAGCAGCAGCTGCTGTGTAGGGATAACTCCCCATTACACTCCCAAAGGGGAGGAGAGGCTGAGGGATCAAGCTGAGCATTGGGCCATAGGAAGCACGTTTTAATTATGCTTCCAGACTAATTGAAAGGATGGGAACAGCGAGACAGGGATGTGACAAGTGCTGGATCATTCCTGCTCAGATCCCTCAGGAGGGGGAAGGTTTAGCCTCAGCCTCTCACCCTTGTGCTCTTGCTTCCCCCTCCCTCTAGGTTATGCCCAGTCTTGCAGGGGTGACTGGACCAGCCAGAGTCTCTTCCTTTGGATACTGAGCCTCAGGGCTGGAAGCAGGGGGTTATTTCCCCCGGGGGAACTGGGCAGCACCTCCCGACCCTGAGCTGCAAGTGGAGAGCAAACACAGCTCAAAATACTCCTCACAGTACACACAGCCCCCCATCCTCAGCCTACCTCTGGCTCCATCACCCCTCCAAGGTGGGCAAATCCACAGAGATTTCAACATAAGCATCTCAGGACTTTCTCTTCCATCTCTTCCCAACCAGCAGAGAATGCCAGGAGGTGGCAGGAGAAGAGGAGATGGCAGGGATTGACACCAACCCCAGAGAAATCAGAGGGGTGCAACATTCCAGAAGCAGTTGGACATTGCCAGTACCTGTGACTCATCCCAAAAGGATGAGCTTCAAGCTGCACAGTGCAGCACAGCCCAGGGATTTATCAGGAGCAGCCCTGCATGGGGAAGCTGCAAGGCCACCAGCCTGGGAGATGCTGCTGGTCTGGTGACAACCAGGACATCATGGAGAACTTCAACATGTACGTGCAGGCAGGATGAGCCTTGGGCTTGCCTCCTGTTTGACCCCAAGGGAATGTATCCCTTGACTGGGATGGGTTTAGCTTCATGGTCTGGCACTGGCACTCCTGGATTTTACCCACAGCCTTGGCTGTGCCTCACTGAGGCATCAGAGAACAGGCACCTACATCTGGAGAGCCTCTGGGACACAGGCACTTGCAAAGTGAGATGATACAAAGTTCTCCAAATGGAAACCAAAACGCATTTGAAACCAGGCGCCAGAGGCACCTTCTGTTCTTTACTTGCAATTTCTCTTTCATTCTGACTGAAACAGCATCTTACCTTGTGCCAGCAGAGTCCTTGACTGGTCCATGTGGTCACAGGGCACAGAAACATCAGCCAAAGCCCTGTCTGGACCCACAGGTGAGGGTCAGCTGGGCCGGGCTCCCAGCATCAACCCTGCCAGTGACACTTCCAAGTTTTCCAGCCCTGGCATCATTCCCAGCCCAGTATCACCCCCCTACCTGCCCCAGCCCCTGCTGCTCTGCCCCCCCTGTTCTCATCCCCATGTGTCCTCACCCTCCCACCCTGCCCAACACGGGGCTCAAACCACAGTGATGTTTCATCCCAGAGCTCCTTCCCCATTGTCCTGAAGCCCCGGGCCATCCTCCCCCCCCCTCCCGCCCACACCCTGCCCTGGGTTGCACCCCATTCCTGGGGCTCTCCTACTCCCTCACTGGGGCAGGAGGTGTTTCTGAAGGGAGAAGGACCTTTGCCAGTCACTCTGGCAGCACTGAGAGCCAAAATCGATGTCCTGGGCTGAATCTTCCTCCCTCCACCTCCCCGTGGCTGTTCCTGATCATGCACAAGGCAGAGAAACTGAGGCAATGCCCGAGAGGCCTCGTGGCATCAATTCACTGTCCCCCTGGGTACCAGAGAGGACAGATTCTGCTGCCCCTGTTCCTGCTGCCCCTGGCCTGGCTCTGCAGCCAAAGCAGGAGGAGCCTGGTTGGTCCCAGGGCTCAGCTGGGGCAGTTTAACCACAAACAGGTTTCACCTGGAGCAGGTGGGTCTGGGGGGGGGGGGGGGGGGGGGGGGGGGGGGGGGGGCGGGGCAGATCCACAACCACACCTGCAACTCATTCAGGGTGGTTATGCTTATAAACCCACAGCCTCCCCACAGCAGGGGTTCCCTCTCTCTTTCCTTTTTTTTTTTTCTTTATTTTTTTTTATTTTTTTTTTATTTAATTTTTTTTTGGCTTTGTGTTTTGGGAGCCTCAGTTTGGAGCTGGGGAGAGTTGGGATCTGCTGCCTCTGGGTATCTGGAATGTACTGCTAAGACTTTCCACCCTTCCCAGCGCTGCCAAGCAGGTAAGGAGACAGCACCCAGCTGCCTCCACTCCCCCTTCCCTGGGCTGGGCTTGGGGACTGCAGCCCCGAGGAGGGTTCAGGTGACGGTCAGGATGCGTCCCAGTGCTGTCCTTCTCCTGTGTAACATCCTAGATCAAGGACAATGTCATCATGCAGCTCAGGGGTGGCCTCAGGGCTCGATTCCCGGCCCAGATGCAATGCTCCAGGGCTGGTGCAAGGAAATTCCTTCCTGGCACGGCACCTCCTCCCCCCGCGGAGCCACTCACTTACCCTGCTCAGCCAGGAGGGCACCTTGGAGAGCTTCGACAGGTACGTGGTGCTGGGATGTGCAGGGGGAGCTGAGCCCCGGCCTTTCCCTGTGTTTATCCCCAAGGGAATGTGTCCCTTGGCTGGAACGTGTTTAAGTTCATGGTCTGGCTCTCCCAGCCTGGGGAGGCTTGCAGGGGACAGGCTGGTGTTGTTCTCTGTAGCCAGGGCAAAGCAGGTGGCCCTGGGTGTCCCTGGTGCCTCTACTCTCCCACCGTCGTGGCTGAGCCCTTGGGGACACTTTGCATGTCCCAAAGGCACCACACACCTCACACCTGTGTCCCCACAGCTCTGCCAGAAGGGTCCGTGACCTGAGTGATGCTTTGGGCTCTAACCTGCTGGACCGCAGCTGCTCCCTCCCCGACCCGCAGCTGGTCCGCAGGATCGTGTCCCAGGTGGAATTCTACCTGTCCGATGAGAACCTGGCCAGGGACGCTTTCCTCCTGAAACACGTCCAGAAGAACAAGATGGGCTTTGTCAGCATCAAACTACTGACATCCTTCAAGAAGGTAGGGAACCTGGGGAGGAGTGGGAAGGGTAGAAGATGTCCAGGTGTGCTCTGCTGTCTCCAGTGGGGTGTACAGGGAGGTCCAGACTCCCCTCAGGCTGTTCCTGGCAAAGCCCCGATGATGCAGAGCGGGCTTCTCTCTCTGCCTTCAATGCCCTGCAGGGAGGGTGGCTGGGGGAGCAGTGAACAGTCCCCAAACCACCCCTGGGGCTGGATTCACCCATGACTCCCCTAGGCTGCTTTGAGATCATCCCTTAAGCAAAAAACCCAGGCAAGTGCTGGTGGTGTGACATATGGGGAAGTTGAGGTTTACTGCCACAGCCCAGAGGACACTGGGGACTTCCTGCAGACCCCAAGGCCGCTCATGTGGAAGGGGGATATTGCCTTGCCATGATTTTGTGTTGATAAGGTTGCAGCCTGCCTGGATGATGGGTTTAGGGTGGTCCCTGCCTGGGAAGATCACAGGCATTCAGCAGCCCCCTCTCTCCCCCAGGTGAAGTACCTGACACGTGACTGGCAGCTCACGCTCTATGCCCTGAAATTCTCAGAGCTGCTGGAGGTGAACAAGGAGGGCACCAAAGTGAGGCGCCGGGTGCCAATCCCCGAGGCCCTGCTGAGCATCCCCCCCAGCAAACTGCTGCTGGCCTGGGAGCTGCAGCCCCGGGAGCAGGACCCACTGCTGCTGCCGCTGCTCCAGGAGAACTTCCTGGAGATCATCCTGAGGATGTTCAGCCCCTTCGGAGCCATTGCCTCCATCCGCGTCCTGCGACCAGGCCGAAAGCTGCCCTCGGACGTGAGGAGATACTCAGCCAAGTTCCCCGAGCTGCTGAGCAGGTGCTGTGCCCTGGTGGAGTATGAGAGCCTGGACAGCGCCTGCAGGGCCTTTGAGGACCTCGGGCACCGTGACTGTGACAGTGGCATCAAGGTGGTCCGGCTGTGCGGGAAGGGGAACAGGAGGAAACTTGGGGAAGAGAGGCAGGTGGTGGAGGAGCTGGTGGATCAGCCAGGCTGGAAGGTGCAGGGAGCTGCCCTGAGCCTCCCTTACAGCCACGAGGACTCCCTACTCTGCAGCTCTCCGGGGTCGGATGATGCCTCGGGGCCGCTGTCCCTTCTCCTGAACGAGGACCCTGTGGCACCTTCCTGGCCTGGCAGCAACTTCAAGCCTGGGAATTTCAGCGCCTTCACCGGATCACTCCTCGCCAGCAGCAAGGCTTTCCCTCCTCTTGGGCTGGACTTGGGAACCAGCAGCTGCTACAACCCCCGCGGCAGCACCAAGAGCCCCTGCAGTGGCTGGGGGGGCACCACGGGTGCCTGGGGACCCTGGAGCAGAAGCCCCTCTCCTGATATTGAACCTCCTCCAGGAAATCCCCTGACACCAAAGTGGGTGTCTGAGCCCCTCAGCCTGTGGGATGGGGTCCTTCACCTGCCCCACAGCCCCGATGACACGAAAGGCTTTGGCAGCAGCTTTGGGAGCGGAGAGCTCGTCCTCCGGCACTGAGGCTCCTTTGCATTTGGGGTTGAGGCTTGTTATTTTCTTTCTTTTCCCTCCTTCTCTCGAGCAGAAGATTTCTCCGTGGCCCCAAGAGCTGTGGGCGCTGGCAGTGCAGCTGCTCCAGGGGACGGAAGTTTTGGGACAAGGACGATGCTCGAGGTGAGAGGCTGAGCAGCAGCCGGAGTTGTGCTGTGCTCATGCCAGTGGGACTGTTCTTGCCTGGGGCCCAGAGTTAGGATGGGGTCCAGGTTTTGGATGGGAAATGGGCAAATAAAGAGAGATGAATTTTCCAGGCACTCTCTGGCTGGTGGTGTGATTTTTTATTTTTTTTTTTTATTATACCTTTTTCCCCCCTTCCTGGTCTTGCTGCTGCCTGAGCTGCAGACAAGGGCAGGAGGGTCCTTGTCTGCCTCCCTTATCAGTCTTAGCGGGGGGGGGACATTGGTGGGTAGGTGTGCTGCAGGTGGGGTCTTGGTGTGCCCAGGGCAGGTGGCACAACTTGGCTCAACCTGAGAGGGACAGGACTGGTGGTTGTTGGTCATCTCTGCTCCTACCCCCACCAGAGCATCCTCTGGCTGCAGCGCTCAGGTTGGACCCCACCTCAGGACTAGAAGATTTTGGGGAGCCCCAAGGGCTGAAGGACTCAAGGGGCCCAAAGGACCATGTATTGGGAGCTGCTGTGGCGGCAGGGCCACGGTTCCTTCTGCCTGGCTGGGCTCCCTGGCATCTCCCAGGATGGGGCTCACTGTGTCCTCCCTGCCCCAAGAGCTCCTCTTGGAGAGGGGAAGAGTTAAGGGGAGGTGGAGTGCCCCTGACCCACTACAGGTGGCTCTTGAGGGCTGCCTGTGCAAGTGCCTTTGGTCTGCTCCCAGAGCTGGGACGTCCTCGGGATTAGTAGGATGAGTCCCACACCTGGAGTGCTGTGATGGACAGTCCTGGCTGTTCAGGAGAGGTGGGTAGGGCTGGAGAGGGGAAGGTGTCACCCTGTGTGAGGGAGAGGATTGAAACAGTCCCCACAGTTGGGGGTGATGTGGTTGGGAGCCTCTGGGTGAGGATGAAGGGGGTGGAAAACCAAGCACGGGCTGCAGTAGGAGATGGTGTCCATCTCCCAGCACTGAGGATTTTTCCGTAGGTAGTGAGGAGAACTCTCTGGATTGGGAGTCCTTGTCCTTTCGGTGGATTTCAGTTTCCCAGCCCCCAGCTGGAAATGGCCTCCTGCTGTGGCCAGCAGGTCTGGGAAATTCCTCAAGTTTGTGGGAGAGAACTTCTTGTCTCAAGTACTCAGGGAGCCATCAGAAAAGACACTGTCCTAGACTTGCTGGTTGGGAATGGAGAAGGACTGGTAGGAGCTGGGATGGTCTTGGCCCACAGAGCTGCTGAAATGGTTAATGTGTAAGGAGAAAGAAGGACATTAGAGCTGCATCCCAGGGCTTGGAGAGAGCAAATGTTCTGTTCCTTAGGGAGGGGCATAGCAGATTTCCATGGAAATCTTCAAGGGGCTCCTTTGTGATCCCCAGGAGCAGGTGATTCCCTGGCAGAGCCTGGCACATCCTGTCACATGCCCTGGGTGCAGGAAGAGGGCAGTCCCATTGCCCTAATGCCCAGCTCCCTCCCCCTTCCACCATGGTGGGATAGGACCACCCGCTGCCTGCTCCCCCCAAAACACCACTCCAGATACTTGTTTTTTTCAAAAAAAATATCCTTTTTATTGGCTTCTCCCTTGGTGCTCCCACAACGTCCCTCAGCGCCTGCAGCCCAATGGGATCTTCGGGGCCTTTGAGCTCCCACAGACTTCAGGCTTCTCCCCCTGCCAGAGAGTGGCCAGTAGAGCCCCAGCAGGGACAGGGACATGTCCCCAAGCCCCACTGTCCCCCCAGATCCCTGTCCCACCTGGTAGAGGTGGCAAACCAGCCCCAGCAGTGAGGCCTCTGCCTGTGCCTGCAGCTCATCTGTGTGCTTCTGTGGGGGGAGATGGGGCTGCTCAGGGGGGTCCCCACGGTGCCCCAGCCCTGCCTGGCACACTGGTCCCCCTGCCATACCCCGTTGATGACAATCCAGGGCACAAACTGGTGTGGGGGGTCGAGTGCCTCAGTCAGTTGGGCATTTTGGTGCATCAGGGCCATCCCTGTGTCCCCCTGCACGCAGGCGGCGATACGGCCCCTGTCCAGCTCTGGGGCATAGATCTGCAGGCACTGCCAGGAGAAGGGACACACGAGGCACTCAGGGGGACAGGGATGTCCCTATAGGGCATGAGGGACAGGGACATCCCCACAGCAGGGCATGAGGGATGGGGGAGGGGACATACAGCCTCCAGGTTCTTGGTGACAGAGCTGCCCGACTCCAGGCAGAAGATGATGGGGAAGTAGGTGCTGAAGTTCTTGGCCTCGTGCATCAGGCAGGCCTATGGGAACAGGGTGGGTGGTACAGGGCCACTGGACCCCCCCCATGCCCAGCACCATGGGAACAGGGACCATCACCTCAATCATGTTGCCCAAACACTCCTCGGGGCCGTGCTGGCACTGGAAGTCCCACTTCCCGCTGACGTTCCTCTCCTGTGAGACCAACCGGTCTGAGCGGGGCCGGCGGCACTGGGGCAAGTGCCCACGGCACCGGCTCGGCCAGATCCTACCTGGGCATTGCCATAGGGCACCAGGGTGATGTTCAGCATCTCCGAGGGCAGCAGCAGCCAGGTGGGGAAGAGCTTCAGGACCAGGAACTCACGGCACGCTGGGCACAGGCTCTCATAGTACAGGCTCAGCTCTACCGGGGCAGCCGCGGGGCGAGGGAGGTTGGGGCAGTGGTTCTCCACCTGCATGCGGGGAGGTTTTGGGGTGCACAGGGGGGATACAGCTGCAGACCCCCAATATTTGCAGGGGGCAAAGCTCCTGAGATGTGGGGCAGAAGGGGGATGAGGGTGTGCAGGGCTGGAGGGAAGTGAAAGTGGCCAGGGGCCTCAGGCAGCCGCAGGATCCTGTGAGTGGCCGAAACCCAGTGCTGGGGTTTTCCACGAGAACTTCCCCAAACTGTTTCAGAGGAAAACAAATTTAGGCCAGGACACGCCTGGGTGGGGGTACAGCCCTGCACCCACCGCCGGGTAGTGGCTGCAGCCCCGCGGGGCTCACAGGGCACTGCCAGAGCCACCGTCACACAGTTGTCACCGCCTGGGGCTGTTCGCGGCAGGAACAAACAGAAAAGCCGTTTTATGCTTAAAAAGTACAAGTGCCGGAGGCGGACAGGGAGGGTCCAGGGTCAGGGTCCGGCTGGAGCACAGCAATTCCCCAGGGATGCCGGTGTGGCACGGGAGCTCTGAGTATACCCGCGCTGTGCCCGCCTGTGCCACAGCGGCGCTCGGAGCCGCCACTGGCTCCAGGTACCGTGGCCAGGTGATGCCCCAACCCCGTCCCCGCATCCTCATCCCCGCCGCCGGGCAGGCAGGACACGTCCCCACGTGTGGGGTGACCCTGCCCTGCGTGGGGCAGCCCTGACACCCGCGGCTCTGACCTGGCAGGCGACGGCGATCTCCGGCGAGCTGCACCAGAGGTGGGCAGGGCGGTCACAGCCGGGGGCCACCCCGAGCCCCGGGGCCACCAGGGCCACCAGGGCCACCAGCGCCAGGGCAGGCAGCGGCACCATGGGGGCCATGGGGACGCAGGGGTGACGCGGAAGCAAGCCCGTCCCAGCAAGGACTTTTAAAGCTCGGCTGCGCCCGCCTCCCTGCGCCCTTCCTGCCCTTCCCGCCTCTGCGGTGACGCTGCCGCCTCACGTGGAGCTCCGGCCACCCCGTCCCCGCTGTCCCCCCCGGGGCTGAGCTGGACCTCCAGGGTCACAGCCCCGCCAGCCGTTGCTGCTTCCCCGCGGGCTGCGACGCGTCTGGCGCTGAAACCCGACCTGAGGCAGCCCACGCCTGGTGTTTCCCGAACAGGGAAAGGGGCTGGATCCCTGCCGAGCCCCCGCGCAGCCCCCCCGGGGCGGTGCTGGTGCTGGAGCCCCCCGGGGGTGGCAGCTCCGGGTACAGGAAGGGGGTGCTGCCCAAGCCACCCCCTGAGCCCAGCTCCGGGGCTGAGTGCGGAGGAACCTCGCATTTCCCCGTTGTTTAGAGACGCCTTTTCCGGCCGTTTCTCGCCCCTTGGCGAGCCCAGGGCTGGTCCTCAAAACCAGCCCTGCAAAACCGGGGAGGAGAGTCCTGGCACCACTCGCAGGATGGGTCATATCCTGCACCCAGCCCAGGAACTGCCGCCCTCACGCCCCCGCTCCCCACGTAACACCCTCCCCCAGCAATCCAGCAGCCGGGTCATTAACAATGTTTATTTCTTTCCTCTTTTTTGTTCCTTTTTTTTTGTCGTTTTTGTGGGTTTTTTCAAAGTACCGTACAAAAAAAAAAAATCCTATTACAGTAACAAATACTGGATTTACATTAGTAAACATCAACGGAAAGAGCAGAGAGCACTACTGCTGGTAACGGACAGCTCGGGGGGGCAGGTTATTCGTTATTGCGTACGCCTAAGAAACTAAAACCTCACGCAGCCACCACGTCCTCTCTGAGCACAAACCTGCACCAGCACCCCTTCGGGGGGTTACACGGGGGGTCATGGAGCCCCCCAAGCAGGGACACGGAGGGACAAGTCCCAAACTGTCCCCGGGGAGCAGGAACAGCCACGTTGCACCCATGGCACGGCTCGGTTGGAGGACGTGAGGGGTCACAAGCAGCAAAGCACAGCCCAGCGCCTCCAAACGCGGCGCCAGCGGGTTCAGAACGAGCGAAAGCAGCAAAGGACAAATCATAGCAAGTTTATGCCGGGAGAGCAGCGCTGCAGGAGCTCGGGGGCTGGGTTCCCACCCACCCCGGGGAGAGCGGGGAAAAAGCTGCGTTTCAGGGAGCCGAGTGAAGCACCGTCAGGGAAAGGCAGCCCTGGGGAAGGGCATCTTCCACCTCGTCGTACACAGGACGTGCGAGCAGAGCCCTGTCGGGGACAGGCCACCAAGTAGGCAGGAATGGCAGTGCTGGAAGGTGCAGAGGGGTCACCATGACACCACACCCCCCCTGCTCCTGGGGAGGAAGGAACTGCGGCTGTGCAGCAGAAAGGGACAGCACAGGGAGAACTGCAGAAATTCAGCCCAAAGGATACAAAAACAGGGTAAATTTCCCTGGGCAGCAGAGCCGGGCAAGCAGCAAGCGAAGTGTTGACAGGTGACAGCTTGAAGCTGAGACTCTTCCAGATGCTCAGGAAGTCCTGGCATGAGCTGGGAGCAACTCCCCTTGGCAGGACTGGCCCTGAGCTCACCTTGTGGGGTGGTGGGGGAACGTGGAGTCCATGGGGTGAGAGGCTGAGGATCCCATCACCTGCAGCCCATCCCGTGGCACAGGGACATGATGGAACTGCAGGGACAAGCACAGGACCAGCACAGAGTCCCCAGGCTGAAAATGTGCCACGGTGACCAGTGTGGGAGACTGACAGAGCTTTGGGGTGTTGGTGCAGCCCACCCAGACATTCCACAGACTCCAGTAGGTCACTGGAGAGCACTATGAGGATGGAGCCTTCCTGCCCCGTTCCCACATGCTCTCATCTCTCACGCGCCCGAGCCCAAAGAATTCCCTTAATTATCCCTGGCAGCATTTCCCAAGTGATCTCTGAAGCCAGCCACTGCACCCACAGCTCCCCTGACCTGTCACCTGCACCACAGCATCAAACACCAACAAACCAGACCCAAAAGCCAGGGCCCAGAGAGGACATGCAGAGCAGGGAACAGGGGCTGTACAATCGAGCACAGGAGAACTGCCACAAGCAATGGGAAGAGGACGATTGCGCCAGCAATCCCAGCTCCAAAAGGATCTGGGGACCAGCCCAGGGCAAGGCGAGCAGCAGAGCTGGCCGGGGAAGGAGAGACAGCATGGTCCCCAATGCAGGTGGCACATCAAGGACAGGCTGCAGGCAGAGCACAAGCACACAGCACTCCGTGAAGCCAGCAGAGCCCGAGCTGCCACAGGAAACAGAAGCAGCAAAACCCCATCCCTGGGATGCAGCCTCCAAAAGATAACGAGCCTCTCCCGCAAATCAAGACCAAGAATGCTTTCCTCAAGCCAAGCAGATGAGAGAACCCAGGGAAGCAAATGCCACCACAGCCTCAACTCTCAGCTCAGCTTTTAAAGCTCTTCCAGAGCCACCTTGGCTGCCCTCGGGCCCTCTGAACTCTGACACAATGCCCTGCCCACAGTGGGCAGCCCTGCCCCAGACCCCATACAGTACCCATGATTCTAAGTGCTTTGCATACGTAGTTCACCATCATGCAGATACATTTCAGCATGCCCTGGGCCCAGCAGATCTGTCCTCCTGCAGCAGAGAGGTCCTTCATTCCATGTAGGGCTCGTAGTGTGCGTTGGACTCCAGCCCTCTCCTGCTCGAGCTGCAGGGCCCAGGGCAGCCTGGTAGCTGCTGCCCACGCTGGGGGTGGCAGTGGAGGCTCAGCAAACACCAGCACCAGGGAAGCTCACAAAAAGAACCATATTTACAGAGCTATAGTCCAGCTTCAAACAGGTTACGTGTGCAGAGAGTCACTGAGGCCAGCCAGGAACGAGCTGTGCATCCCACAGATCCTGCCAGGAAAAACACGGGTGCCAACACAGATTTCACAGCTTCACTGGCACAACTAAAGCAAGAGATCCATCACTCTCTGGATCCTCCCTGCCCGGGCAGCAACAGTCCAGAGGTGGTTATGACACTAGGGAATGACGGTGAGGTGGGGAAACCTCAGCCAGGGACCCCCACGGAGGGTGAGGTTTCTCCTTTCTAAATGAGTCTCTGCATGCAAGAGCAGCAGCCCTCGTACCAGACACCATCACAGCCTGCCAGACCACCAAGGGAAGCGAGACTGAAGGATGCATACGCTGCTCCTCTGCCTCCTCCAGCATCCAGACAGGGAGCCCCTCGGTCCCAGCTGGAGTGCTCCAAGGAATTGGGAACCAAGCTCTACAGTGATGCATAGCGGGGCGACCTGCCAGCAAGAAAGGGATCTGACCTGCTTATCAGGGAAGGGGAGGGGGCTGTGCTCGCCCCCAGCAATTCAATCACGACTGGATCCCACCTCCTAGAGGCTGGAGCCCGCTGGGAATCAACAGCCCAGCCTTTCTGTCCCATCAGCCAACACGGGTTTCAGCTACTGACCAAGAGGGACATCAGGAACAGTCACAGACATCTCAGAGGCTCTGAAGGAGCAGGAGCACAGAGACTCAACTATACAGGGTGCAAGAGTCCAGAGCCAGAAAGCAGCGCCCTGGGAAGAAGCTGAAGGCAGCTGTTGTGTTGTGCATGCGCTGCTCATCTGGCTGGTGGCTGGGAAAGGACCGGGTGAGCCAGCGTGACATTCAGGGAGTCATTGTGCTGCACCAGGGACGTGTGCTTGTAGTGCAAGACCAGGTCCTTGAGGGAGGCATAGAGGTTGTAGGGTTCAGCGAACCCATAGCCCGTCGCCGTCTTGTAGATCACGCAGTGCTTAGTGTCACCATCCACCCTGTCAGGGAGACAAAGAGCCTGGGTCAGCAGTGGGACAGGGACAGCAGGGCATGAGCAGGGGCCACCAAAGCAGCCCAGAGATACACCTGGCCCTGGCAGGAGGAGCCAAGGCAGAGGGGAGTCTTTGGGAAAGCCCAGCTGACACCTCCAGCATCTGGCGAGGGAAGGGTGGAACCGTGTGGGAACACAGCCCTCACCAGCCCCATTCCACATCTGCACAGGGATACTCACACCACGGAGCAGGCGTAGCATCCCTTCTGGCTACTTTCACGGATCAGGAAGGTGCCATCCCTCTTGCCACACAGCATCTCCTCTGCCTGCACGCGGTTGATCTTCCCCACGTACCACGTTCGCTCCTCGTGGTGGGGCAGCTCCTCCTCGTCATCCATCATGGAGTACTGGCTGCAATGGATCACAGGCAGGGTCAGACTCCCTCAGTTTGGGCACCCAGATCTCCCCCACACTGCTGCTGCCACCACCCATTCCGGCACGGAAGACTCCTCAGCTCCCAAGCAGGGAGCTGGGAGGTGCCCACAGCCTCGGTGCAGGCAGAACCTGCACTCCCACACGAGCAGGGGCAGGGACACTCACTCCTCCGTCTCGTTCTTGATGCCCAGCCACTCGTTGATCTTCTTCTGTCGGGCACCCTTCTGCGTGAGCCATCTGGGGGAGGAAAGGCAGAGCTCAGCCCAGGCCAGGGCTCCAGGGCATGGCCATCACCAGAGGGCAGCAGCTGCCCCTCTAAGGGCCTGCCGAACCCCGTGGCTGTGCTGCAGAGTTCACTCCCGCACCAAACAGGCTCTGAGCTGGTCCAACGAGCCCCAAAGCCCTCGAAGAGCCAGCTGGATTGCTCCTGGGCCGTGCTGGAGGGGAGCTACGTACACCAAGTACTGGTCCCGCAGTTTGCGCAGCTGCATGAGGTCTGGCTTGAGGCTGTTCATGCGCTTGTCGATCTCCCGGTTCTCCGAGGCTTGCTTCTTCAGGTCCTGCTCCAGCTTCATCTTGCTGTCGTGGATCTCTGTGATGCGAGACTTGAGCTTCTCCGAGTTCATGAGGATCCTGGGAGAAAGAGGGGGGCTGTAAGCCAGAGTGGGGGAGGCAGAGGAGGCTGCTTGCCAGCTCCAGCCCACAGCACACTGCTGAGAGACAAGGACTGTGCATGCCTCGGTTCTGTGCTGGGCCAGGAGGATCCTTCCAGCTCCTGAAGCCCTTCCCCAGGCAGGGCAGGTCTCCATCTCCCCATCCTCACCGTTGCACCTCCTTCTCGTTGCCCTCCCGCCGGAAGCGCTCTATGTACTCCTTGCTGCACTTCTCCTGGGTCTGACACTGCTCCTCAAAGATCTTGATCGTCTCATTGAAGGCCTCGATTGCCGTCCTCTTCATCTGCAGCTCCTGGGGAGAAGGGAGGGGAAAGCTGAGGAACATTTCTGCCCATTCTCATCCTCTCTTCCTCCCTCCCCAAAGCAGCACTGTCCTTGCTGCAGCTAAAATAACCCCCACTTCAAACCCATCCTCTGGGGAGCCCCCTCAAGTCCAGCAGCAGACAAAGAGGGCAGCAGGTCCCCAATCTCTGCCCTCCTGTCTGCACAGCGTGGCAGCTGCCAGCACTCAAGGGGTGCGAGGGCAGTCCCTGGGGAAGGCAGTGCCCACATACCTGGGAAGTGCGTGTGTACTCCTCATACAGCAGGTCGTACTCCCAGCTCTTGTCCTGGTACTGCTGATGATACACCTTCAGCTGCTCCCCAACGGCTTCCACACTGTCCTCCTTCACCAGCTGGTCCTGCCATAGGCACAGCCTCACTCAGGACCTACTCCAGCTGGTCCCATAAAACCCCACCAGCCCCGCACGTCTGTCACCCCACAATGCAACATCCCGGCATGGGGGGAAGGAGTGGGACATTGTCATCTCCCAGAGGAGCAGGGATGGAGGAGCAAGTGCCACTGGTTCAGGCTGTTTTGGCCATCGTGCACTTG
Source organism: Lepidothrix coronata (assembly GCF_001604755.1). Classification (NCBI taxonomy): domain Eukaryota; kingdom Metazoa; phylum Chordata; class Aves; order Passeriformes; family Pipridae; genus Lepidothrix; species Lepidothrix coronata. Next base: position 289,573 of record NW_016690457.1, read on the forward strand.
AGGCCCAGGGCTCACCTGCTGGTACTTGGAGATGGGGTAGAGCAGCCTGGTGTCCAGCTTGGCGTTGTACTGGGCGAGCGATTCGTGCCGGTAGTGGGTGATGAGCTCCACCACGGAGCCAAAAGTCAAGGGCTCTGAGAAGCCATACTTCCCTTCCCGGTGGAAGATCTTGATCAGCTTGTTATTGCCTCCCTTCCTGTAGTGGGGAGGGGAGAGGAGAGGGCACTTACCACCACCCCAGCACCCTACAGCAGGTGCTCTTGGCATCCCAGCAGCTGGAAGGACAGAAACTCAGACCCACAGCTGCATCCCAGAGTGGCAGAGGATCCCAGTGCCCTACCTGAGCGTGAGTGTGTATTCCCCCTGGATCTTGCTGGAAGCATCACGCACCAAGAAAGTCCCATCCGGTGTGTCCCGTAGCTTCTCGTTCACCTCCTCCCTGCAAGGAACAGGATTGTCAGGCCTGTGACAGGCTCCCCTAAAGGCCTCAGTGGACAGGGCACCCCAGGCACGAGCTGCCAGTCACCCCCTTACCTAGAAATGTCCCCCCAGTACCACTCAGCATCCTGCAAGGGTGCGCTGTTCCCGTTGGCCAGGCTGGCTGCACTGGGCTTTGGCTTTGGTGGTTTGGGAGGCAAGGCTGCAAGAGAAGGAAGGTTGAAACTGGGTGAGCCCAAATCCTAGCTCCCCACAGGCAATCCCTTGGAGTGCTGAGTCCCCCTCCCTGCAGTGACTGGCCTGGAAAGGCCCCTTGGCTGCCATGCTACCAGGAGCTACTCCAGGCACATCTGTACCTTGGGCCAGCCTCCAGGCACAGCTGGGCTACCGAAACACCCTCAGCAACCCATTCGTGGGGGCAGAGACTCCACACCCACAGAGCATAAACACCAGCGCCTCAGGCCACAAGGAAGGGGCATCTCAGTACCTGGAGGCAACTGTTCTGGCTCCAGCTCCTTCGTCTGCAGGAGTGTCTCCAAAAACAGCACGGAGAAGTCAGGGCTCAGCTCTGGGCTGCAGGGAGAGAGCAGACAAGTTAAGAACAGCAGTTGTGGGGGAGAACAGCAGTGGCACTGCTCCTGTGAGCCCTGGGTAAAGGGGCAGCTGGGGTCAGCTGGTTCACCCCAGCTGCCAGATCCCAGGCTGACACAAAAGCACGGGCTCTGTTCTGGCCTTGAGTCCCACCCTTGTGTGCTGCCAGCAGTTTAATCCCACAGGCAGGGGCTGCAGGCAGACCTGCTGTTCCAGGCTGGACTCCTCGTCCTGGCAGGCAGTGGTCAGTGCTGGGAACACTGCTGGAACCAAGGGCCTCACGTACCTGGCACCAGGCAGCCGCAGGAGCAGGGGGCCGAAGATCTCTCCCAGGGCCCGAGGGTGGAGGCCGTTGCTCTCGGCCCGCTGCGATACCTTCCCCAGATGCCGGAGCAGGAACTGCAGGGTGAGCGTGTTCTGGAGCGGTACCGCAGGCGACTCCAGGGCCAGCAGCAGCTGCTTCCGGCAATTCTCTGGCTGGGGGATCTCTGGGCAGAGAACAAGACACGATGGAAGAGCTGGGATAGCCAGCACTGCTCTCTGCTCCAATGCGTCACAGCGTGGGAGCGCTGTCAGCAGCGGGGTCCATGTGCCAGGTTCATAGGGACAGGGCTTATTTTAATCCCCCAAATGCATCCATCTCATTCCCAAGGCAGACAGGGAAGGCCCTTACCCTGCAGGATGCGAAGGATGTCTCCATGCACGGACACAGGCACCACGGGAGAGGGCAGGTCCTGCAGGTAACCCCGCAGCACCTCACCCAGGGAGTGCACGTCCAAGGGCTCCAGGTCACCCAGGGTCCAATCTGCCAGGGCACAGATTTCCCATGGGTGGTGGGCACAGCACTGGACACCCAGCCAGCAGCTTCAGTGCTATCAGCATCCATCCTGAGACCATCCCACACCTCCCAGCCAGCTACCATGGGACACAGCACCACGAGGGAGCTCAGGCAGCCCTCAGGCAGCCCATGTGACAGAGGATTCCTGGAAGTTCCCTGTACACCCCAGAAACAAGCTGGCTCTGGGAACCCCAGCAGTTCCCCTTGGGAAAGGGCAGAGGTCATTTTCGGTGCCCACATAGGAATCTTGCCACAAGAATCCTGGGCATGCAAGGCTTGGGTGAGAATTTTGCTCCCCACTGCTGGCAGAGCCAAGCAAAGACTGAGCAGCCACACACTGAACCCAATGGGGATAACATCTCCCTCGAACGCAGGGCGCAGGATTTTGGGAAGCACATAAAGCCTGTCCCAAGAGCAGCACAGCCAGGGCTGACAGCACTGTGTGGTTGGGGTTTGCAGGAATGTCTGTGGAAGGGGATATGCCAATGTGGTGCTGGATGAGGCCCAAGTCAAGAGGCAGAGAGCTCTGAAGGCTCCCCGGCAAAGACATCAGCTCCGGCACTACAGAGCCACCAAGCTATGAAAGATCCTCCTCTGGTTATTAGTTATGTGACAGAGCCAGAGAAGCCTCTGCCAGCTCATCAGCAGAGCACCCAAAGAGAGCAGAAGGCAAGCATAGTGGTTCATTTGTTTGCCTGTGAGTCTCCAAGCCGGCACCACATCTCTTTGCTCCAGCCCATGGAGGGTGTCAGGAATCCCCCCTCTCCCATCCCTTCCACACGAGGCAGGGACGTGTTGGGACGGGGACAGCCCAGCCCCACAGGCAGCGTGCCAGGAGTCAGGAACTGCCGAGGACAGGCAGCCTGGCCTGGATTGCATTACTGCTGGCGCTGTCACATCCACTAATCTCCTCCATCTGAGCTGATTCGCCTCCACCGCGCAGAGCTGGTTCTTACCGGTTCTCAGCGCCTGCCTCAGTTCGGAGCCAGATGTCCTGTACAACATCTCGCTGTCTAACCCTGGAAGGGGGACACTGCTGTCAGCTCCCAGTGCCAGCTGGGCAATGGCTGTGGCACAGCCAACCACGCCTGGACGGTGTCCAAGCCAACTCCCTGCAGATGCTGCTGCAGCCCCTTGGCCCCCAGGACACCCAGTTCAGTGGCCCCCTTTCTCCACCTTTCTTCCCCTTTCTGGCACAGATCCAGGCTGGAAGCACTTCCCAAACCCCAGCACCCATCCACGGCGTGTAGGTGCTCAGACCCAGCACCCTCACCCCAGGCCTCTGTGCAGGATGGCACAGTGGGGTCAAGCCATGCACTGGGCAACAGCAGATCAATCCAGGGAGGAGTGTGAGGGCAGCTGAGTCCTGTGTGTCCCACAGAGCTCAGCCTCCCCCTCTGCCCTCACTGTGGGATTTTGGGATCTATGAGCCTTCCCCAGTGCTCAGCATTACCCCTTACCTTTCTTCTCAATAGCTTCCAGCAGCTTCACCAGGAGTGGCGGAGCAATCTCGGGAGGGCTGAACTGCTCCTGCAAGTCCAGGAGAGGAGACCCTGTGGGAGAGGGAGGGACAGAAGGGCTCACTGCCAGCTCAGCCACCAGCAGCAGAGCAGGGCACAACCAACACAGCCTCCAACAGGAGCCAGGAAAGCTGTGGCCCAGGCAAACGCAACACAGAGGCTGCAAGGAACCTGTAAGCTGGCCCAGAAACCAGCACAGCACTTGTTGAGCCCAGCTTTGCTCCAACCCCTAATTGGGTGTGCACAAGAGATCCTACTTCTCTCTGCAGAGGCTTGGAGACCCCCAGCCCCCAGGCAGGCAGCGCAGGGGTTACCAGGGCTCCTGAAGCTCAGGCTGGGCTGGGTCCCTGCCCAGCACAGGGGCTGTGCAGGGCTGGCAGTGGAGCAGGCCCAGGGAGCTCGCTCGCCGTGGTGAGCTGTGATTAATCCAGAGATTCAGACAGAACGCCATGTCAGCAAATTCCTGCCTTTGATTGCTCGTTTAACATGGAAACCGGCCCTGTGTCTCCCCCTCCCCGTGAGCCCACAGCCTCCTGCAGGCTGCTACAGGGTACAGACAGACAGATAGCGTGCGGCACAGAACTGGGGTCCCCCCCATTCCCGAGGGATCCTTAGCCCCTTGGCGGGTGGTATTTCACTGCCACTTCCAGCAGATCTTGAGACTCTGGCTCCAGGCACCCCCTCCCCCTGTGCATGCCAGGGCAGGAGCACGCAGGCCTGGCCAGGCTGCTGCCAGCAGGAGGTTTGCCGAGGGATGAGCGGTGCCATCCTGGTTCCAACTGAGCACCAGTCGGTGCAGGAGGCTCCTCCGGGCTGGTCCACAGCACCAGGCAGCCCTTGGGCAGCCCACAGTGGGTGAGGACACCCAGCACACTCCACTCTGCAGAGGCAGAGCCAAAAGGTTGCGAAACAGCTCCGTTGTCATGGATCTGACCCGAACTCGCCTGGTGTGGTCTCACCACGAGGCGCAGCAAACTGAGACTCCACACCCGGCTGAGCCTCCTGCACCCACAGCCTCGTGGGGAGACAGAGCACCCATGGATAGGGTAGCACATGGGGTGGGCACCCAGCAGCTCTGCTGGAGGGTGGCAGGGAGGGGGCCAATCTCCCACCAGAACGAGCCCCTGGGCACAGGAAGGGGCCCAGTGTGGTGCTGGTCAGGGTGGGGAAGCAGCAGGCAAGCTGCCAGGCTGGCAGCTCCCAGTCTGACCCTTGGGAAGGGCTGAAGGGAGAGTAAATGCTGGTGCTGCCCACGTGGCCCGGCTGGGAATGCGCTGCTTCAGCAGGGAGCAGCTTGTCCTTTTTTTATCAGGCAGCCTGTACCGGAGCCAGCAGTGACTCCTGAGCCTGCCGGGCCTCCGGGCTGGGCTGCCATGAACAAGGCTGCTCTCAGCACTGCTCCCAGCTCGGCCCGGGCAGCTGCGGAAATATTTCCGAGCCGCATTTTCCGCCCATGTTCTCTGCGGAAGGCAAACACCAGCAGCTCGTAAATCCACTGGCACAATGCGCTGGCTCTCGCTGTTCAGCAGGGCCAGCCCAGCTCCCGGGGGCTGCGTGACAGAGTGTGGTGCTGGCCCTGCTCCTCCAGTGACACTGCGGGACTCAGGGAGCCCGGCCAGCCGGGGCAGGACCCGGGAAGCATGGCATGAGCTCCGTGGGGCAGCCAGGAGACGGCTCTGCATCTCCCAAAATGCAGCCTGTGAAGAAACAACACAGGCTTGGCTCAAATGCAGTTTCTCTGATGCAAAAATGCGTCTCCCCAGCAGAACACTGAATACAGAAATACAGACTATTCTGAGTTGGAAGGGACCCACGAGGATTGTTGAGTTCAGCTCTTAAGTGAACGGCCCATATCAACACACAGGCTGAGTGTAACATGGTCCTGGGTGTCTGAAGTGCCACCCTGCAGGCCCTGGCTGTGCCCAGAGAGGAGGCTGGCTATGGGGATGCACCCACAGGGGAGAGGGACAGGGCCGGCACCCTCCTCATGCGCCCTGGTACCCCATCCTCTCTCCCCACAGACAGGCTGGCTTTTATTTTCCTTTCCAACTGCACCTTTTCTATGTTTCAGGAGTTTTGGAACATATCTTGTTCCACACTCCAGAGATTATACCAGCAGCTCCGACCACCCAGACACACCTCCACTGAGCCCTCCTTGAGAAGAGGAGAGTTGACAGTGACAGCCCCTGAAGGAGCACGGGGCTGGACACAGGCAAGGCCGGCACATCCAGCACAGAGCCTATCCCAGGCTTCCAAGAGGAGCTGCTTTCTTGGAAAGGCAGGTTGTGAGCGGAATGACTCAGATCAGGGCTCTCCCTGACAACCCAAACGCTCACACAGCCCAGCACCATTCCCACCCTCCAGAGATGTTTCCTGGGGCCACCCCTCCGGCTCCAGCAGCAGGAGCAAGTGAGGCAGCTGCAGGCAGCTGCACCAGCCCCACCACCCTGGTTTTGTAAGACCCCAGAGGTGTTTCACACAGCTAGAAGCATGTGATGGGTAGTTGTGACTCTCAGGCAAAGAGGGACAGGGGGGATGCAGGACTGAGAACATGCTGTGACACCCACCAGCTCCTGCTGCTGCCCCCAGTCCTCCTGTGTGCACCTGTACAAGATCTTCTGCAAGGCATGGGAAGGCAAAGTGTGGCTGTCACTCCTCATTTGGAAGGGACCTTAAAGTCCATCTTGTTCCACCCCCTGCCATGGGCAGGGACACCTTCCATTATCCCAGGTTGTTCCAAGCCTTGTTCAACCCGGCCGTGGACACTTCCAGGGATGAGGCAGCCACAGCTTCTCTGGGCAACCTGTGCCACCCTCAGAGTCAAGAACTTCTTCCTAACTTCTAATCTAAATCTCTCCTCTTATAATTTAAAACCTCCCCCTTGTCCTATCAGTATGTGCCTGTATAGGAAGTCTCTCTTCTTCTTTTTTCCTTTTAAGTACTGGAAGGCCACAATAAGGTTTCTCCAGAGCCTTCTCTTCTGCAGGCTGAACACTCCCAGCTCTCCCAGCCTGTCTCCATGGCAGAGGTGCTCCAGCCCTCGGAGCATCTTCATGGCCTCCTCTGGACTAACTCCAACAGGGCCACATCTCTCCTGTGCTGAGGACCCCAGACCTGGAGGGAGTAATCCAGGTGGAGTCTCACAAGGATAGAGTAGATGAGGGGAACCCAGGGGCCGCTGAACCCCTGCCATGGGGTTTATGTGCCTGGGAAGAAAAAAACACAGGCAAAGGGCAGGCAGCTGCCACAGCTCCACAAGCAGGGCTGAGGTACATTGGCCCTCCTGGACCAGATCCGTGCCAAGCCCAGTGCCAGCTGGGAGGCAGCTGCAGGTGCAGGACAGCCTATGCCCAGCCCCAGGGTGGCTGCCCAGCCCCAGAGAGGGCCCTGCGACCCGCGGGGAGGGCTGGCTGCCAGGCAGACAAGCAATTAGCTCCAGTTCTCAGAAGTGCTCTTTTAGACCCTGACTTTTCTCCTCTTGCCCAGAGACAAGTAATTGTGTCTCTCAGCAGGGCTGAGCAGCTCTTGGCAGGGAGCACTGCCCCAGGCGCTGCAGAGGCGGGGAGCTGGTGGCTGGGAGAGGTCAGGGCTTCTCCTGAAGGGAGGGAGCAGGGCAGAACTGAGTAGAGCAGGGACCAAGGGCCACAGGGATCCTGGGCAGTTGCAGGACAGAGAGGGAGAAGGATCTTGCAGAGGTATGAGCAGGACAAGGCTTGCTCCAAGAAGCTCTGCTGAGCAAGTTGAGGAGGAACAACATGCTTTTCTCTGGGCTAGGACTGAGCCTGAGCCCACAGCCCCCAGGCAACTCAACTGTGCAGCTGCTGAGCCAATGCTGTCCTGCAAAGCCACTCACACACTCTCCTCTGTCACACATCAGGAATGGAGTTGTCCTGGAGCCAACACAGCACACAGCAGGGCTTACCTTGCTCCACAGCCTCCGGCAGCCGGCAGCCACTGGCCCCAGGCGTGGCAGGCAAGGGTCTCTGCACTCGGGGCCGGTGAGAAGGGACTGAGATCTTCACCGGCCCCACATACTCCACGTACGTGCCAGGGAAGTCCCCCTTCTGCTTGGTCCGCTCGTTGACACCCAGGATCCACCCGATCTGGTTGGGGGTCTGCTCATCCCCGTCTTTGAAACCTAGGGACTGCAGGGCCCCCTTGCTGACAACCAGGATGTCCCCGGGCAGCAGGTCGATATCCTCCTCGCGCTCCTTGCGGTAGGGGTAGAGCGCGCGGTACTGGAAGCCGTCGGTGCTGCCCATCCTCTCTGCTGGGGGGAGAGGAGAAGGGCTCTGAACAGTCAGACAGCACGTTTCAGGCAGGAGAGGAGGGTCCTCAGAGGCAGCTCTCCCCCATCAGCACTCTGAATGTCTCTGTGTGAAACAGCACCCCAGGAGCCTAGTCCGGGTGCCCCAGAGCTCTTTAGGTGCAGCCCCTTTTCCTGAGCTTGAAACCACGATTCAGCCAAATTATGGAGCAAAGGGAGAAGGAGACAAACATAATCCAGCACTGGTGAGCGGGCATGCAGCAAGGAAACCCGAGGTCAGGGTCTGTTTCACCAAAAAAGAAGCGGGTTTCTTGGAGTCTGGGAGGCTTCCAGTCCAGAACAGTGTGTCGTGCTACGTCCCCTTTCCCAGTGCCTGCAAAGAGAAGAAGACTTGTCACTGCACAGCCAGGCACCCCACACCCTCCTAATACACCAACATTCAAACTAGAGGTTCACCTGAGAGAGGCAGGACTCGTTTCTCTCCTACCTACCAGCTGATGCTGAGCCTTGAATCCAACCAGGACATGCTAATCCTGATTTCCACTCCCCAAAGCAACAGAGGAGCCAGTGGCTGCAGGCAGGAATGCCACCTCCTCTCTGCTACAGCCAGGCACCAGCTCTGCATCTTAAAGAGGTTCACTCCTGCTTCTTCAGCTTACCCTCCTCGAAGCACTTATGCAAACAAGGAGACAACGAGTGAGACAAAACAGCCTTTATGCAGGATAACTTTCACATACAGAAAAGGACGACCCTGCACTCACCAGCTGCAGGCCCTGAATAGGAGCAGAACAAACAGATTTAACCTTTCCTTGTAAAATCCATTTAATTTCACAGTTCACCTTTATATCTCACCACAAAATCCCCCACAAAGGCATCTTCTGAAGGCAGCTGCCCACAAATGTAGGTTACCCAAGCTTTCAGCGAAAGGCTTTCGAGAGGTGCTGCCATTTCCACAGAGCAGCACTTCAAAGCTTTGCTCTGAGCTAAAAGTCAATTTTTGAACTTTTCAAAAGCACCAACAGCATCAAGTGCAGGCACGGGTTCCTTTTGCAGGGATGGAGGCGAGAGGAGTTAAAATAATCTTTAGAAGCCTTCAAGTCTACTTAGATCTCCTAACTGCCCTTCAGCTATTCAGAGAGAAATTGAATATGCTGCCTGCCGTGCCCAGAAATCCACCAAAAAGAATAAACCTGGGTTATAACATGTTGCTGAAGAGATGTACGAGCTGGGGCATTCCCACCAGCCAGGCACGTCCTCTTTTCCCATCCCTTCCTGGCTGCACAGGCCAGTTTTCCACCTCCCCCAGGCAAATTCCAGCATTCCGGGATTTGCACAAGGCACTGGGGCAGCCAGAAATCAGCCTTCCCAGGGACACACTGGGCCTGCTGAAACGCTGCAGGTCCTACTAACAGCTTGAAGCTGCTTTGGCCCAGAAACCACCAAACCCAGCTCAAAACTCTTGAGTCTCATCTGAAAAGTATTAGTGAGCAGGAAGGCTCTTCTCAGAGCTGCAGGAGCCTGGGCAGAGAGGGAGGGGAGGAGGCAAAGGGAGCCAGGACACCCTTCCCAGCGGGGTCAGTGCACAACCAAGTGTGGCACAAAGCCAAGGCTGCTCTGACCGTGGGTTAGACTCTGCTGAGAGACACCAACAGTGGTGATCTGCAGGATTTCAAAATAACCCTTCCGGGCCAGCAGTACGTTACAGTTCATATGAGCTACAAAGCCTTCTTCCCTGCTGTGTGGGGTGTCACCCCGCACGTGCCAACACACCTGCACGTGCCACCAACCCCTGCACGTGCTGCCACAAAGTCTGAAGATCGGGGTAAGTCCCCTGAGAGGAGCCAGCTCCACCTCTCCACAGCCAGGCTCTCCAGCCTGGCACCACGCTGAGGGCTCCTTCCCTTGGCAAGGACAAAAGGCACAAAAAGGCCATGGCACAGGAAACCTGTGAAGCAGCCAGAGCCTGCACCGCCTGCTTGAGCTCGGGCAGGAGTCCCAGCCAGGCTGTCTTTGCCATGAATGAACAGGCGCTGCCTGCAGGGAGGTGAGGTACTTGCGGCCAGAGGCGGGTGGGGAACAGAATTAAGCCTGATCCAGGTTGCCGGACAGCTTCTTCAGAGCTCCAGGAGCAACACCAGGCTGCAAGTCTCATGGAGAGCTCCTGGGGAGGTCTCTTGTGTTCCTAGGGGAAGCAGCACATCCCAGTATGGCTGCCATGAGAGCTGCCACCATGCTGGGATTCAGCTGCAGCAGAGCCTGCATTTCCCCAATCCAACCAAGCCCCAGCCAGGAAAATATTACTTCATAATCCAGAGCATAAAGAGAGATTTATGGCCAGGCTCACTGGCTGCCCCTCTGAACGCTGCCTGTCGAGGAGTCACAGCACCACAGGCACTGTCTGAGTGCCAAGGGTCTGGGCGGGAACGGTGCCGGCAGCTCCTGCTCCTCCCAGAGAGGACAGACACCAGAAGGCACCCAGAGGCAGCAGAGCCCAAACCCAGCTGGGTTGATGCTGCCCCGCAGGCACCCCCCAAGCTCCTGCCCGCAGATCCCAGCCCTGACTCCTGGCGCCTCTGACAAGCCGGTGCAGCCGAAGAGGCTGGAAGGACAGAACGCTCAGCCCTGGCTCAGCCCTGGCAAACTCGTTCAGTAGCTTTTAAAAGCAGATGTGCGTGGAGGGGTGGGAAGAGAAGAGTGACTCGGGAGCACCGAGTGTGTCCACGGAGCAGGTCCCACAGCTTCTTCCAACCAACTCCTGTCGCAGCCTTGTTCCCTGGGGTGGGAACGCAGAGGTGGTTCTGTGCCACTCTGCTCTCCATGGCCCAGAGGGTCACTGGGCACATGCAACAATCCAGAGGACTTAAAGCCAGGCTGGTCCTGGAGCAGTCTCACCTGCCTTCCCCACGCTCAGACCACATGGGCATCAAGTGCTCTGCGAGGAGCCCCCCCGGAAATCCAAATCCACATGGTTAATCCAGTGCCGTCCCCTCCAGGGGGAACAGTTGCCCTCTGTCCTGCCACAGACCTAGCGAGTGGCTTCCTTGGCCAAGCCAATGGCCAGGAAAGCTCTGCACTCTCGGAGTGCAGCTGACCGAGTCTGCGTGTCTCTGTGGATCAGGAACACACTTCCCAAAGCTCTGGAACAGCTCTTTGCAGGGAAGGCAGGGCCAAGAGCCTGGGACACGCACGAGCCTGTCGGCTGGAAGCACACCTCCGAGCAGGGGAGAGGGACCAGCCTGCCAAAAGATTTCGGCTGGGCCCAGCTCCAGGTTTGCTCGGATCTTGGAGAAGAACCTCATGTGTCTGTGCTGGCAAGCACTTGCTTAAGGCTGCTCTGCAAATCCTATGCATCAGACAGCTAAATACCTTTGGTAAATCTATCTCAGCACCCAGAAACAATCCCCCGATTCATTAACTGCTGTCAATACTTTCTTTGTTTAATGCATCGGTTTGAAACAAAAAACACATTACGAGTCTTTTTGTGTGTGCCCAGCGCATAAATAAAAGCATCTTAACGTTTTAAATGTGGTTCCTGTGCTTTTTCACCCAGTTCCAAATGCAGCTCAAAGTGCAGCTTGACTTGAAATAAGATTGAGTGTTGCTTTCCCTCCAGTGAGGGGGAAGAATGCCTAAAAATATTTAAAAGAAGAAGATGCCTACACCAATCTACACAGCCCAAAACCTCTCCAAGTTACATCAGATCCTCAGCAAACAGCAAATCAGGTTTTGAACTGCACGTTGCAGACAATGAGAACAAACTTTTCTTTTAATAAAAAGAGAAAATAGGATGACACAAAGATAAAAATGGACAGGGAATTGCCTGCTATCATGACATCTACTGCTCTATCACATCCTCCTGATTTACACAGCCAGGGCAGCTCCTGCCCATGGCCACGAGCTGCCCTTTCCCAGGGACACAGAGCATTTACTCCTCACGCTTGAGTTTCATTAAGTATTTTGCTTTGTTCACACCAAAGCCCAAGGAAGTGAAGGAATATCTGGAACATTTCATGGAAAAGGTCAATGTCATAGTTAGCAGGGATCTGAGGAGCTGGGTAAATACCTGCCTTGGGATGACTGATACCCTTCTCACTTTTGGGAGACACCTGGAGGTCCCAGTGACCTCTTCAAAGGCTGAAGCACCTCAGGTATTGTGCACACCTACTCCAAAACTTCTCATACCGTCCAGAGGCTTCTGACATCCAACTTTTTTGCTGAGCTGAAGCGCGTCCTCTCTTAACCATCTCAGAAACTTTCTCCTCTTCCCTGCAAGAGTTTTTTATTTGGCCAGAGACTTCTATATGCCAGCAGTGAGCAGAGAAGGACCCAGTGCCCTACACCAGCCCCACCACCTCACTCCAGGCTGCCATTACCCCACCTCCCAGGCTGCAAGAACACACTTAATTCCATTTTCGGAGTATTCATGAAGCTGGGTTTAGGGATACATAAACCCAGGAGCTGTATTTTGGCTCCTTCCCTCAAAAATTACAGTTCTAAAAAAAACCTGAGTACGTGAAAAAAAAAAAAAGTCCAACTGTTCTCGCTAACTTATCTGCTTAAAATCACATTCCCCGGGGTATTTGGAATTTATATGATTTATTAGCAGCCCTGCACAGCTCAGCAATCACATGAAGTAACCAAGAGGTAAGAAGTACCCACATTAGCAGACCAGCACTATTTGCGTGTTGGTGAGAGAGCCAAGACCTTCCAGCTTGAGAAACCCACCGTCCCCTTCCTCTGTTTGCTTTTTATCTTCCATTACTCGGCTGCTCCAGCTCCAAGCCACAGCTCCAGAGATTCCCAGAGGAATTAAAAGAGCCTGCGATATTATAAATACTCTTTTTTCATTGTAAACACACCCCAGCACCCGGCGCTCTGACATGGCTCCAAACTGGCTCTGACAAACCACTCTGCTCCTTGCCACATTCCAGATGAATTTCCAGCACTTTCCCTTCCAAACCCAGAGCTTTTGTCCAGCGAGACCCAACTGTGGGAAGAAAAGGATTTTCCTGTGTGCCTAAACCCTTGTTCCAGCAAGTTTAAAACGGAGGGGTTTGGGGCAGGGGACCAAGTTTAGGGGAAATGAGTCCACGCCATGAATCGCATGGCCAAATGGAAGCACAATCTGCCCACGTCAAAGGGAGTCGCCAAAGAAACCAAACCATGCCTTGGACTTTCCCACATGGTGGATGACTAGAGCAGAGGCCAATCCAGCCTTGGGGACACACCAGCCCTTGGCAGGGCGGGGGAATGGCCAGGAAAGCAGTGATTTAGGCTATATTTACTCAGCTGCCTCCATGCCCTGCTCTCACAGAGAAAGTCACAGGGCCAGTTCCCCAGTGGCTCCAAGAGCTGCTTGGGAAATCAAAGCTGCGCATTAATGGGAGGAGAGGCAGCCGTGCCTCCACCAAAAGGCAACACTGGAGCCACTCCAGCTCCTGCTGATCCCATTTTAGATAGGTTTCATCCCTGGTTTCATTCCCTGTTGAGCAGAGACCCCCAGTTTGGGAGGTGCATGACCACAGGAATCATCCTCCTCAAGGGGCTGAGAAACACCCGCAGAAGGAGAAGAAATGCAGTGACCAACCTCCCTGGGAACAGTGGGACTTGGCTCATCCCAAAGCCAGGGTCTGGGGGCAACTGTGTCAAGAGAGAGCAAAGCCACCCCCAAGGCTGAACATCCAGCCAGACAGGGGCACTAGCTCTAGCCTGGGGTCTGCTGGGGCTGAACTGCCCCCGGGCAGGGGGGGAGCAGTGGTGGGACCCCCACAGGCTGCTCTTCTCTGGCTCTGCCACCCCAAAAGGGTGCCTAGAACCCCCAGAAAGGGGGGAAACGTACCCTGCTGAGGGTGATCCCTAAACTGGCATCACTGCAGGGGGAATGGCACAGGAACCCTTGATGGCACTGCTGGGATGGAAACAGCACGGGGAAATAGGGGGGGAAAACAGTCCCTTCACGGGGAGGGGACAGGGACAGCCTGCGAGGATCAGTGGGGGCACAGCCCCTGCACGGGGAGGGGACAGGGACAGCCCGAGGGGGGTCGTGGGGCACAGCCCTGCAGTGGGGACGGGGCAGGGACAGGCTCGGGGGTGTCCTAGCCCGGGGGTGTCTCTGCCCTGGCAGCGGGACACCCCGCGCTGACACCTCCCGCATGCCTGGGCACATCCGCGAGGCCGCCCCAGCACGGACAGAGCCCCGGCCCGGGGCCCACCCCGGGGGTTCCCGCCAGGCCCCGGGGGCGCCTCACGCTGAGGGGGTCCCGGCGCCGGCCCTGGTTCCGATTCTGGCCCCTCACCCCGATCCCCCCTCTCTCGATCCCCCGGTGCCGGTCCCGTCCCACCTCTCCGCCAGCTCCATCCGCCGCCGCCCGGCTCCAGCCCCGCTCTGCCGCCTCCGGCCCGGCCCAGCCTGGGACAGGCCCGAGCGCCGCCGGAACGGCCCGAACCCGCCCCGGAAACAGCCGAGCGAGGACGGAACGTCCCGAACCTTCTCCGGAAATACCCGAGCAGAGACGGAACGGCCCGAAGACTAGGCCCCGCCCCCTCTCGCCGTTCGGCCGCCGTCGAGGCCCCGCCTCGCGCACGCGCCGCTCCGGAAAGAGCCGAAGGGGCCCGAAGGGAGACGCGGTGGCGCCCCCTGGCGGCGGAACGAGACAGCGGGGAGGGCACCGCATCAGGATAGAACCGGGATAGCACCGGGATTGGACCGGGATAAAACGGGCATAAAACCGGAATAGAACCGGGATAGCACCGAGATAGAACGGGGATAGCACCAGAATAGTACCGGGGTAGAATCGGGATAGCACCGGGATAACATCGGGATAGCACGGGATTGGACCGGGATAGCACCAAGATTGCACCAGGCATCGGGATGCACCGGGATTGCACGGGGATAGAACCAGGATTGTTCCGGGATAACACCAGGATTGGACTGGGATAGCACTGGCATAGCACCAGGATTATAGCGGGATTGCACCAAAATGGCACCGGGATAGCATCAGGATTGTACTGGGATAGCACCAGCATTACACCAGGATTGGACTGGGATACCACCGGGATAGCACCGGGATTGCACTGGGATGGCACCAGGACTGTACTGGGGATGGGGCACAGCACTGGGCACTGGGCATGGGGCACGGCACCGGGATTGTGCTGGGCACTGGGATTACACTGGGAATGGGGCACAGCACAAAGCACCGGTACTGCTCTGGGCACCGAGTATGGGACACGGACCCGGGCATGGGGCACCGGGCACTACACCAGGCACAGGGCACAGACCTGGGAACAGGCCTTGGCACTGAGCACGGGGCACCACACTGGGTGTAGGTCACAAGGCACCAGGCACTGCACCCGGGATCTGGGACACTGCCCCAGGCATGGGGCACAGCACAGGGGACACAGGCAGACACAGGGCACTGCACTGGGCACTGGCACTGCACGGGGGACTGGGCACCGCACCAGTCATTGCACTGGGCACCCACAGCCAGAGCCCAGTGCCGGAGCCAGGCTGGGTGCCAGCCGTGCCGGTGCCACTGGCACAGCCATATCCCAGCCCTCTGGCTCATGCTGGGGCAACTCTGGCTCCCCCAGCCCTGTTCACCCCTTGCCACTACCCCCTGGAACGGGCACTCCCTGCCTAGCTACACTCCAGTGCCAGCAGTGCTGATCCCACCCCGGCTCTGGACACCACGCTCAGTGCAAGGGACGATTTTAATCCAGCATAAAACTTCCCGAAGGTAGGAACACAGCCGGGCGCTGGGCAGAAAGACACGGTTCCCCTTGGCTTTTGAGACATTTTCCATTAAAAATTCCTTTTCCCACCGTATCTGGTGCACAGCCAAACCCCCCTTCCCATGGGGAGGGGGTGCCTGGTGTGTTCCCAAAACCCCGCTGCCTTCCCGAGACCTTCACGCAGACAGTGGAGGAAAGAAGCAAAGGAAACATGAAGCAGCTCTGCCGGCTCATTTTTGGGGGCTTTAACGGGAGAAGCAGGATATGGAGCCTGGCACAAACCACACGTGCACAAAATAACCCCAACACGCAGCCCAAAAACCCACCAGGGCCATGGTGATGCCTGGTGGGGGGAAAGCCAGAACATGCATTAACAAACGGGAACATTTATATCCTAGAAAATGGTAGAAATGGGGGAGAAATGCTGGGCTGAGCTGTAGTTCGCTGAATAGAACAACAAGGGGGGGACAAGGGGGTAAAATTCCCAAATTACAGGTGCTCACTGGCTTGGGGTGGTTTTGTTTAAAAAAAAAAAGCAGAAGTTGGGATTTTTTTGGGTGTCTATGCACTGACCAACCAACACCACAGGATTTGGGGACAGAGAAAGAGCAAAAACTGACCCTAAAAATCCCATTAATATTCACATCCAGTTGCTGACCTTGTGGCAATGTCTCTCTTTTTCTACTCCTAGAAGGGCCAATGGAGCCTGGTGGCTCCAAAAGGCTCCAGTAAAATAATTAAACCCTTTACATCCACTATACACTTATAAAATGACCCATATGTTCATCATCTGATGATTCATATGCAAATAAAATCCCCCCTCTGCATCCCAGCCCGGAGCGCCAGTGTTTGGGAGATGTTACTGTAGGTTTGGGGTTTTGTTTTAATTTTAAATGTTAGAATTTGTGTTTCTTAGGACATTTAGGGTGTTTCCAGATAAAACCAAAGTTAGAAAGTAGGGAAAAGTGAGTGGGGTCTTTGCAAGGTTAGAAAACAGTGTGCCATCCATCTGGAAGCTGGGAGACACACGGAAAAGGCTGGGACTCTCGGAGCTGGGTTGGACCCTGTGACAGTCCTGCACTGCCCATTTAGCTTATAAAAAGTAATAAATTAATTAAGGAATATTTGCATCGAGTCCTTTCTGTACACAGAGGGTGGGGCCCAGCCGGGAGAAACACCACCACCGGGAAAGCTCCTGTGTCTCTATAAAAATATGAGCATCTCTCAGGGAGTACAAAAAGCCTTCACAGGGAGGAGAAGTGCCCGGCCAGCGCCGACGTCCAGAGTGGCTCTGGGGATGTTTCTCTCATGGATATGCTGCATGGGACGGAGTTTTCAGGGAGGCGGTGGGATGCCACAGGGAGCCTGAACCACCCCTGGTGCCAGCGTGGGGCTCATGTGTGCTTGGCCCTGCTCCATGTGCCACCCTAGGGTGCTGGGATGTGAGCCCCTGCCAGCTCCTGGCCCCGTGCCGGTGCTTCCCAGTGGCCCACTGATCCCTCCCCAGAGTTCTGGCACTGCTGGGAGCCACGGTCCCGGTGCTCACACCCGTTCCACCACGGCAGGGAGATGCTGCCGTCTGGCTGCTTGGCGCTGCCAATGGGGTAGGAGCCCTGGCATTCCCACTCGAGCACTGCCGGCTCCTGTTCATCACTCTCAGAGCCCTGCACCGCGATCTGCGGCACCGGGCTGGGCTTCAACTTCGGCTGCAGCTCCGCACCGGTTGTGCTGCCGCCCTGCAGAGTTGTGCCTGACCCATCTTCACTCTTCCCGCCATCTTCGCCTCCTGGCACTGTCTCCGGCTCATCAAAACTCACTTCTTGAACTGCCTCTTGCTTCTTGAAGGAGTCCCTGCGCTCAGAGAGGTTCAGGCGCCGCATGACCACCATCTCCTGGTCCCGGTCGTGCCTCTCCCCGAGCCGGGAGCTGGTGGGGTGATAACCGTGCTCCCCTGGGTAGGGCAGCGCTTCTCCTTCCCCAATGGCCTCCCTGTCCATTGGGGATATCTCCAGCCCCAGCTTGCGGCCGCCACAGGTTTTCTTCTCGGCCAGGATGGTGACGATCTTCTCAGCCGACTGGACACGCTTGAGGAGCGGGGAGCGGGGGCAGTCGGCGCTGCGGGGGCGGGAGCTCTGCCGGACAATGGTGGGGGGGGACAAGGTCTTGCCCTGGAAGGAGTGGGGGGTTTTGGGGTACCCAGGGAGTGGAGATGGGGAGCGCTGGGGGGAAGGCGGGCGCTGGGAGGAGGAAGGGGTGCAGGCGAGGGGCGAGGGGGGGATGCTGCTGGTGGATTTGCGACGTCCCACTTTGTAGCGCTGCCCACCCAGTTTGGGGGCCAACCCATGCAGGGAGCTGGGGCGCACGTGGCCGGCGGGCGACGTTGGGGTGCTGGAGGAGGGAGAGGTGCTCTGCGGGGACACAGCGTCTGCCACACAAAGAGAAACAGGTCACTGTAGGGATAGAGGGACACACAGCATCCCACCCTGCCCCTCGCCAACATCCCCCCTCGCCGTGGTTGAGGTACCTGAGGGCAGGTCGGGAGCAGGGCTCCGGCAGGGTGTCGTGGGACCTGGGGACAGGCTGTGTGTGGGGGACTCTGGAAGGCTCTCGCTGGAGGACAGCGAGTGGTGGAGGCCGGAGGAGAAGCTGCGGCTGGTGTGCAGGACTGACGACTGCTTGGAGATCTTCTTAAAGAGGGATTTTCTCCTACTGCAGGGGACAAGAATAATCCTGGTTTCTCCTTAAAGCTAGTGGCTCCAAGTCTACCGACCTGGTGCCAGTAGGACCAGAACCCAGTATGGCAGATCCAGAGCATCCGACCCAGAGCTGGCAGGACCAGATCCCACTGAACACCTCAGCATGGCATATCCAGAGCATCCCCATGGTATGGCACACACCAGGTCAAACTTTTATCCATCTTATCCTATCCCAGTTCTACCCACCTCTCCTGGCCATCCCTTTTTCTGCTCTTCTTACTCCTCCGCGCCATCCTCGTCTTGGAGCTGTTTTTCCTTGCGGGCCCTATTTTGATGGAGGTGTTCTCCAGGGCTGTGGTGCGCAGGGCCACTTTATTCCCGCTCTGAGGGATGGAAAACGAATCCCTGCAGGAGCGGATCCAAACCAGCTCCTGCCACCAGATCCAGCCGGTGGAGGCGATGCCAGGGAGCTGCTGAATTGATATCCCAGTTCCAGGAGAGCAGAGCAGCTCTGGACACTCACCTTGAGCAGCAGCTCCACGACATCTCGGTGAACCAAACCCAGCACAGACTCTCCATTCACATGTGTGATGAGATCGCCCGCTCTCAGCCCTGCCTCCTGCGCGGGGCTCCCCTCTTCCACGCTCTGCCATCAGAAGATAAGCATTTTATTCATATGCAAGTTTCCTCCTGGGGTTTTCCCAGTGGGAAATGCCATGCTTGGCACCACCAGTGCCTCTCCACACGTACCCAGACCATGTGGTGCACGGTGTAGACATCGCTGTCGCCCATGTAGACGCGGATGGCCCGCAGGGTGAAGCCGTACTTCTTCCCCGAGCTGTGGATGATGATGGGTGGCCGCAGGCTGGCGATGACGAGGGATGAGTCCCGGCTTGGGGAGGAGTCACGGGAAGAGGGGTTGGATGAGAGGGAGTGAGGGGAGATGGGGCTCATCAAGGCACCACCACCGAAGTCATCTGCAAGTGGGAGAAGCCAGCTCAGCCCGGGAAAACCATGCAACAGCCACTATCCAGGATAAACCAGGGAGCACACAGACCTGATGTGATGATGAGGGACAGGGCTGAGACGGAGGCAGATTTGGGGACACGGCTGCCCAGCGAGGCTCTTTGCCTCTCTGGCACATCCTTCTGGGTGCTCAGCCGACAACCCCCACTCGGCTCCAGGCTCCGGGGAGTCGAGTTTTTGGTGCCGGTGCTGTTGCTCCGGAGGCGGATGCGGTTGAGGTTGGCAAGATCAGCTGCACAGAGGGGAGGAGAGAGAGTTTGGGGATGCGGAAAAGCCACTCCACGCCATGCAGAACCCTGGGTGGCCCTGGAGTATCCCACACTGGTGCCCACAGCCTACGCACCAGATAACGCCGACTGCTTCACCACACCGCTGGTCCCCACCTCGGGGTCTCCCACCACAAACTTGGGTCTCTCTGGCTTGGTGGATGCCACACAGGGGCTCTCATCCTCCGAGGAGAAGGCAAACTTGGGCATAGTGTCCAGGCTGAGGGTACTGGGCAGCACAGTGGGGCTGCGGCTCCGCTCGTGCCGGGAGGTGTATGGCGTGGAGCTGCAGGACGTCCAGGAGCGGAGCCTGCGTGGCAAGAGCAGGAGGGCTCAGGACTACCAAAGATGGGTGAGGGGGATGGCACCAAGATCCTCAGCACCCCAGAACACTTCCCACTGACCCCTCTGCACACTCTCAGTCCTGGCACAAACCCTTGGCAGCAGCACAAACCCCAACCACCAGCACAAATCCTTGGTCCCAGCAAAAAACTCTCAATGTTGGCACAAACCCTTGGCACCAAGAGAAGCCCACAGCAGCCCATGCCATCTCCCCCTCACCACGCACCGGGGCTCGGTGCCTGCTGGCCTGCTCTTGTCCTCATCTCCTGAGTGCCTGTCCCATCGTTCCTCTTTCTCATCGCTGTGACTCCGGTCAGAGGACGAGAGGCTAAGGTTGGAGTTGACTGCCAGGAATTCCGAGCTGCTGTACACCTGAGGAGGAGAGGAGCTGTCAGCAAGGAGCAGAAATCTGGGAATCCAGGTGATCCAGTGTCAGCCAAAACACTGATGCTCAGCACAATCGCACTGGCTGCAGTGCCAAAGTGTTTTGGATGCCAGAGGAGGGACTGGAGCACCTTGCTGAAGCGGTGGGAGCAGGAGGAGAACTGCCCAATCTCCACCGATGACTCCTCATCGTTAGTTTCCTCATCTTCTGAATCCAAGTGGTGATACCTCTCGGAACGAGCTGGAAGCAAGAGCCAGAGTGGGTAGGGCTACCACCCTGCCTGCAACACCTACATTCTGCCAAGTGGGACCTACACCCATGGGGTGACAGCCCAGTCCCAAATCCCGGGGGAGTTTTGGGGGGAGAAAGTTAGTAAGGGTGAGCAGCCTGGAAAGAGGATTCCATCTGTTCTGTGGCTTTGGTTGTAAAGGGGCCAGCTTCACCCAGGAGATTCTCATCTACCACAGGAGCATCCAAAGTGCAGCAGAAATAATGGATTGGCAGCAGGGGGAAGGGAATGGATTTGGCCTCACTATCAAAGTAGCTGGTGTCATCCTCTGACTCCAGCTGGGGGATGAACTCAGCCTTCTGCCGCAGCAGCCCATTCCAGTCCAGATGGAGGAAGAAGGAGTGGTGTTTCACCTCATGTGCACCTCCTGCCAGGCAGAGAAACCCACATCAGGGGTACAGAGTAGGATCCAGCATGCTCCTGCTCCCATTCCAAGTGGCACAATCTCTCCTCCATGCATAGCAAATGGCTTAGGAAGGATGGACTGGAGCCCTGTGCAGCCTTCCTGAGGTGAACCCTGAGCAGGAGACCTCTGAGCACCCTTGACGTGGCAGGACACACTTTGGATTCAACACTGCCCAACCTCGATCAGAACTGGGGGGCCAGGTCACCCCCCCTGAGTGCTACACGGGGGCCGCCACACATACCAGTGCCCAAGCGCTCGAGGGGACACTGTCTCAGCAACCGTGTGATCAGGTCCTGGGCGTCTGCAGGAAGAGCCTCGTCCCCTTCTGGCCACATAATTTCATCTGCGAGGAAAAAGGAGAAAGAGTTTGGAGTGGCTGGAAGGGTTTGGACACTTCTGGGCAACAGGAAAGTCCCCTAGGAACCACAGCAGGTAAAGCATCCTCCCAAAGTGGGAAATCAAAGCTTGAGGAACTCATTCATGGTTCACACAAGTATATCATGAAGGAATGAAGCTCCCCATATGTTAAGGACAAGCCACAGGTGCTGGGAAGAGCAAGTCAAGGAGCAAACTTGCCACTGAGACTCACCACTGATGACCTGGCCAAAGAGCTCCTCGGGGGTGTCTCCGAAGAAGGGGACGCAGCCCACCAGGAACTCGTAGAGGATGATGCCCATGGCCCACCAGTCCACGGGTTTCCCGTAGCCCTGGATGAGGATGACTTCGGGGGCAATGTACTCCGGGGTGCCACACACCTACGTGGGGA
This sequence comes from Lepidothrix coronata, assembly GCF_001604755.1. Taxonomy (NCBI): domain Eukaryota; kingdom Metazoa; phylum Chordata; class Aves; order Passeriformes; family Pipridae; genus Lepidothrix; species Lepidothrix coronata. Next base: position 311,134 of record NW_016690457.1, read on the forward strand.
AGCAGTGCCTGACACCTCTGCACTGGCCTTTGCAACAAGTCCCGAGGCCACCCCAGTGATGGCAGGTCAAGCCAAGTGGAGCAGGATCTCACACCTGCTTGTCCATGAACTCCCGAGTGTCCTTCTCCATGTGTCCCTCGTAGAGGTTCGTGGTCATGTTCATCAGGCCGATCTTTGACAGACCGAAGTCTGTCAGCTTTATGTGGCCCATGGAGGTGATGAGCAAACTGCAGGAGAAGACAGACAACCCACAACGCTGCTGTTTGCTTCTGGGGAGACCTGAGAAGGACCAGCTGCACCCCAGGACCTCTGGTCCTGGGGCAACAGCACAGAACCAGGACTTTGGGCACCAAACTCCATTACCTCATTCTGCCCTATCTTCTTGGCTTTCTCTTGCCCATCCAAATCCAACCCCACCCTTGCTCAGACCTGACCCATGTCCTCACTTGTCAGGTTTGAGGTCCCGGTGGACGATGCCGTAGTTGTGGAGATACTCCAGTGCGAGGACGGTCTCGGCAAAGTACATCTTCGCCATGTCAACAGGCAGTGGGCCCATGTTCTTCAGCAACGTGGCACAATCCCCTCCTGTAGGCACACGGAGGGGCTCAGAGAAGGCAGGGAGGTCAGCAGGCCCAGCAGGCTTCCAGCCAGACCCTCACATCCCTCCTCAGAGCAGCTGATCCCCAGGCATGGGGCACAAATGCTCTTCTAGGTGACCATGGCCATCACCCTCATCAAGGTGAAACTCAGGGCCACAAAAGCATCTTCTGGTGCTTCCCTCTGCTCTCTGGAGCAAAGCAGGGCAAGAGGTGTCCAGGTGGTCTCCTCCATGCTCAGACATTGATATCCTCCCCTCCTCACTGCACCGTCCAGCCTCCTTCTCACCTTCTACGTACTCCATCACCATGCAGAGGTGTCGCTTCGTCTCAAAGGAACAGAACATGCTGACCACGAAGGGGTTCTCTGCAAAGGTGAGGATATCCCTCTCCACGAACACCTGCTGGATCTGGTTCCTCAGGATAAGGTTCTGCTTGTTGATTTTCTTCAAGGCAAAGCGCTGCCGTGTCTCCCTGTGCCTCACCAGGTACACAGCCCTGGAGACAGTGAAACGGCTGCACCTCAAAACACATCCTCCAACAACCAGGACTGACCACACAGACCATAGAGCTTGGACAGGGAGGACTTTGGAGTGGTTTATGGGTGATAGGAACTTCCCAACTCACCCATAAGCCCCGTTGCTGATCAGCTTGATGGTCTCAAAGTCCCCCTCGCAGGGTTTCCTCCGTGGAACAGTGACTGAAGGCTGGCTCTGAGAAGACACAGAAGGTTTTTAATGTTTCTCAATGTTCTGGAGCTGTGATTGCAGGCAGGAATTCACCCAGCACCATTATCACCTCTAAGCGCTTCTTGCTGCCAGAGCCCTCTCCAGCCACAAACCCCAAACCAGAAGCCTGAGATGCAGATCAAGAGCTCTGTCCACCCAAGAAGCCAGATGAGGGACTATGAGATATTACCCTTGAATCCATCAGTCACCCTTGGGGACAACCCAAATTTAACATATACTAGTCTAGGACAGTAGAGGAGCTGCTGCAAGGAGCTCTGATGTGGGGTGAGGCAGGAAGAAGCTGAGGCACAGGTGGGGACACAGACATTGGACCACACTCACCTCACAGGCATCATCGTTCTCTGGCGTGATGGTGTTCCCACTGTCAAAGTGATCCAGCTGGCCCATTTCTGCAGGTGACAGGGATGGTTCTCATTTTCTTCATGCTCAAGACCCCCACCAAAATTGCCCCCTCCCCAGCCACTCCCCTTCCAAACTCAGAGATCCTGCAGGGATTTAGCCACGTGCTCTGCTCGAGCCATTGTATGAAGAAATCCAGGTCATGACGTTAAGAGGTTCAACACAAGGTTAAACATTTATATAATTCTTTTTTTTGATAGTCATTCCTGCATTCTCTGGGGATTATGGTTCCCCCCCAGGGCCATGGATTAAGTGTTTTCGAGCTTAATCTGCTTTGCTGAATGCGTTGGAAGCAATAATGAGAGATGTGGGGCTGGCCAGGAGGACGTGGACATCATCCTGGTCCTTCTGTGACCCCCCTGCCATGATACCAGCGCAGCCTTCCAGGTCCCCCTCCCATCTCCCAGTGCCCATTCAGTGGTCAAACTGGGAGGCTACAGCTCACTGCAGACCTCAGGGCCACCAACCCAAGTGTTTCCCTACCCTCCAATGGGTCCTTGACGAGCCCCAGTTGGCTGATGATGTATCGGGGAATATCAGTCTTAATTCCCTGGCCAACTTTGGCATGTCCTTCTGCAGCTTCCAGGAGATGGTAAAACTCCTCTGGGTCAAACTCCTGCATGGGGAAAACCAAGCACAGTTGAGGAGAGAGATTTTGCAAGATTAAAACTTTTCTCTAGGCCTTGCAGGTGACACCTGTAATTGGGGATAGACCCTGGATATATCGTTCCCCCTGGATGCATCATTCCCCCATAATTCCTCATGTCAAGAGTGATGGAAAAACAATGTAGCCCATGAGTTGGAGGGAAAACAAAGGAGAGCACATCAACAGCACACTGCATCATGACTCCATCCAGCTGAAGGAACCACAGCACTAAGGCGAGTGCTTCAGAAATTCAGCACGTCAGCCAAAAAAACCCCAAACCCTGAAAACTACAGAATGATTTGGGTTGGAAGAGACCTTAAAGCTCATCTCATTCTACCCTGCTGCCATAGGCAAGGACACTTTCCACTAGACCAAGTTGCTCCAAGCCCCGTCCAACCTGGCCTTGAACACTTCCAGGGATGGGGCACCCTGGAGGCTTTGGCTCCTCTCCAGACCATGAAACACAAGACAAATCCATGTCTTACCAGGCACTCCAGTAGTCGAGCAGGACGGGAGATGATGATCAGCAGCTTCCTCACCAGCTGGTCGATGAACTTCACCTCCTCGCTCTCCGAACGCTCCTGAGCCTGCCAGAGAGGGGACAGAAGCCAGGGGTGTATTGGTGGCATCAGGAGGTGGCACCAGGCAGGGAACTGCCCCCATACTCACATCTCGCAGCATCTTCTCGAGTTTCTCCTGCAGCTCCATGAAGTAACGGGAGGTGATGAGAGCTCCCTGGGACTTGGCCAGGCAGTCACGGGCCAGCTCAATGATCTGGTGGTGGATGAAGCCCAGCACTCCATCTGCCAGGGGCAGAGTGCTGCTCGAGGAGAAGCTGGTGATGGTGTCCTGCAGACGCTCTTCCATCTGGGCTGTGGCCTGCAAGGAATGGATGGTGATGCCTGGGAACACATGTAGCCATGCTGTGCATCGGATTTGGCCAGCCAGGATCTCATCCTACCACCTCCCACACTGGGTTTGGCCAGCTGGAATCTCATTCTACCACCTCCTACATTGGGTTTGGCCAGCTGGGATCTCTTTCTACCGCCTCCTGCACTGGGCTTGGACAACTAGGATCTGATCCTACCACCTCTTGTGTTGGTTTTGGCCAGCCAGGATCTCGTCCTACCGTCTTCTGCACTGGGTTTGGCCAGCCAGGATCTCATCCTACCACTTCCTGCAGCTCCAATATCCACAAGCACATCATGGCTTCACCCGGGACCTAGCTTCNTCATCCTACCACCTCCCACACTGGGTTTGGCCAGCTGGAATCTCATTCTACCACCTCCTACATTGGGTTTGGCCAGCTGGGATCTCTTTCTACCGTCTTCTGTATTGAGTTTGGCCAGCCAGGATCTCACACTGCCACTTACTGTATTGAGTTTGGACAGCCAAGATCTCATCCTACCACCTCCTGCACTGGGTTTGGCCAGCCAGGATCTCATCCTACCACTTCCTGCAGCTCCAATATCCACAAGCACATCATGGCTTCACCCGGGACCTAGCTTCCAGCAGCCTCCACCAAAGTTTCCAGAGATCTCTTCCTGCCTGTGTGATGAGGCAGACCCACAGGTCCCTGCATCCCCAGCTCATTATGCCTCCAGTGTCCTCAACAGCCCCCAGTATCTACCCATGCATTCCATACTACAGCACAGAGGAGAAGCTGTTCTGGAGAAGATGCTGTCAGGACGCCATGGAGGGACTAATGTGCCCATCCCCCTCAAGTCCTGGCAGTTACCTTGGGGAACCTCTCCTTATAGACGTGGTTCATCATCACAACCTCATTATCAAACGTTCCACTCGTCCGTCCAGGGCTGCAGAGGGAGGAAACCAGTTGTGTTGTGAGGTTCAAGTCATTTACATCTGTGCAAATAGCTACTACTACCCCTGGAGAGCAATTTGTTCCCTCCTCCTAACTCTTGATTCCAAGTGGTTAAAGCTCATCCCAACAGAGCCATCAGCCTTGGGCCAGCACTTCCAGCAGCATCCCTCCCACTGCACATGGATCTGGAGCGCCTAGGATGTGGACCATGGAAGGTCAACCTCCTGCAAACCCAGGTCTCCAAACACAAGTCACTTGCAAATCTAGAGCTGAAAGGCTGGATTTTCCACTTGGCTTTGAAGAACAAGCTCGTCCTTTCCTTCCTCCAGATCCCATGATTTCTTGCTGTTGTTGCCCTTTTTCCAGCTCACCAGCAAAAAAAAACCCAACCAAACCCTGTGGTGGACGCTTCATTAAACATGGCTTTTCTCCTACCCTCACCTAACAGTGCGACTCCCAAGCCCCTTCCTGGTGATCCCGTTCTGCAAAGCAAGCAGCAGGAACTGCCGGCAACTCATTAACCACTATAAAATAATAAATGTGGGGATTAGAACCAGACCTAGGCCGCTCACTGCCAGCCCCAGCCCAACCCCAGCTCAGCCTTTGCTGTGCCAACCAAGAGCTAGCATGTCCTTGGTGAAAACCTCACCACCTACAAAACCTTGGCAGATAATTAATCTGATTTTAATGAAATTTCAGCTGGCAACACGCAGGACTGCGGCTCTGCCTTTGGTGCGAAGAGGGACGGAGTTTTTTTCACAGGGAAAAGAGGATTTAACCAAAACATCCCCTGCAAAAAGCAAAACATTCTGGTGCCGGACAAGTGGAAATGTGGGTGGCTCATTTTATAGGTCTTGGAGAACCAGTGTGGAGCTCAGCAGGCCTGTAGGGTCGGGTCACGCCATGCTACAGCCTTGATCCTCTCCCCAAATTTTCCTCTCTCCAGCCCACAAATGCCCATTCACCTGCATTCCTTGTGGGTTTTTTTGCAGAGGCAAAGGCCAACCCCAGCAAACAAAGGTGATATTTCCTGGTGCAAGCCCAGAAATGGGATTTTTAACCTTTTACCAGCAGGTCAGGACTGTATTGAGTGGTGGCAAGGACAGCCACCACTTGGGCTTCTGCTTGGCAGTCCCCTCCTCACCACCAAAACCATTCAGACAATTGAGCAAGAGGCTGCAAAACAACAACAAATCCCACTTTCTCCAGCTTCAGCCCAAGGAAACCTCCCTCTCAGGTGCTGTCTGCTGCCAAGAGAGCAATGTCATGTCCCAACAGCCAAGATGCTGAGAACCAGATCTTAATGTCCATGGAGCATCCCCTAGGGATACTGTAATCCCAAGGACACTGTAACTCCTGGGGATGCTGTAAATCCCAGAGGTGCTGTAACCCCCAGGGATGCTGTAATGCCCTGGGGATGCTTTAACCCCAAGGATCATGGAACAGTTTGGGTTGGAAGGGACCTTTAAAGCTCATCTAGTTCAACCCCGCCATGGGCAGGGACACCTTCCACTAGACCAGGTTGCTCAGAGCCCCGTCCAACTTGACCTTGCATATTTCCAGGCATGAGACACCTACAACCTCAGGCCACAGTTTTTCCACTTCCCTGCAAAGGGAAAACCCAAAGGGGGGTCAGCACCTTGGGACAGGCTTAGCAGGACCAGGACACGCCAGGAACAGCTCAGAGGATGCGCTGGATGCGCCAGCACCCCGTGCACCATCCTGGCAGCACCATGGGCGCCTTCCCAGAGTGGGTGCTGTACCTGAGGCTCCTGGATCGTGGGCGCAGGCAGGGCGAGTGCCGGCCCTCCTCGTCCGTGACACTTTCCGAACTGCGGAAATGCTTAGAAAGGAAATGCAGCTCGTCGGGGGTGGGCTGGTACGGCAGCTGGTGCAGGCGCTCCTGGGAGGATGAAGATGACTGGGAAGAGAGAGAGATGCAGGAGATGGATCCATGCTTCCCAGTGGTTTTTGTTTTGAAATCAGAAAGCCCACGAGGAAATTATTCCTTGGAGCCTCTTAGGAGGCTGGAAATACTGATGGGTAGCACGGTCTGTGCCCGGGAATGTGAAGTATGGAGAAGGTAAACTCCATACTGCCTGGGAGGTCTGCACTGCCCAATCCCAACCCAATTCCCCCACTCTACCACCCAGTCTGGCTCCAGTGAGCCCCATCCCCTGTACCTGCAGCATCCCACGCAGCTCCTGCCTGGCCATTCCACTGCATGATCAGGATATGTCCAGTGCACCCTGAACCCGTGACACCCAGGGATGTTGTAACCTCAGGGATGCTGTAACCCCAGGGATGCTGTAATCCCAGGAATGTTGTAATCCAAGGACACTGTAACTCCCAGGGGTGCTGTAAACCCAGGGATTCTGTAACTACCAGATCCTCTGTAATGCCAGAGGATGCTTTAACTCCCAGGGATAATGTAACCCCAGGGACGCTGTAACCTTGGGGGTGCTGTAACTCTGGAGATGCTGTAAAGCCAAGGGATACCATAATTCCCAGGCATGCTTTAACTCCCAGGGACACTGTAACCCCTAGGGATGCTGTAAGCCCCAGGGACACTGTGACCCTCAGGGATGCTGTGAGCCCTTAGCCAAGCCCTATGACTTTCTTAAAAGCTCATTTGGGAAGCATGATGCAGCTAAAGCACACAGTCCTCTAGGAACTGGGAGGCTGCCTAGGAACTGGCACCACGGGGCTCTCAGGAGGCATTTCACCAAAAATCAAGGGGTTTTAGGTTCTTATCATCTACTGCCTTGAGAAAGCAAATGTTACCGAGACCGTGGAGCTGGGGGTGTTGGTCCCATAGCCAGAGGAGGGTAACGAAGCCAGTGACCACCTTCTGCCATCAGTCCTGCGAGTGCAAACATGACAATCACATAACAGGGCAAAACCCAACATCTAAATGCAAATCAATAACATCAGAGCAAAAAGATGGGGAAGAGGATTCAGGTTTGAGTAATAAAGTCCTGAAGCCTCCTTTCAGAAGGAACTGAAATCAGGTGAAATAAGGGGTTTGCAGGTGAGGGGGGCTGTTCTGCACCCTTGGCACACAGGTGTCTGTGAGCAAAGTGACAGTGGGCAGGGTCCCTGCAAAGGGACAGCACTGGGGCTGGCTCAAATCCACTTCAGATAGGTAAAAAAGAACCAAAATCCTGCCAGCATTTGATTTTTAATTAGAGCAAAATTCAGCCTGTTGGGAGTTTTCTTGGTGAGAATCCGGGATTCCCAAAGACTCATCCTGAGACAACAGGCGCCACAGAGCAGAGCCTAGTTATAAACAGGAAGGCAACCGCTAATACGTAGGCGAGTGCTTCCTCTTGGACATGTTTCTAATGGATAGGGAACATCCAGGTCAAGTCGAGGCCCTTCACCTCCCGCTGCTGCTTCCCGTGTGGAGTCAAGGACTCCAGGAGCTGGCAGGTGCTGGATCTGGCTCCCGCACCACCTCAATCCCCTCAATGATGGCACTCTCAAACTCCCGACCCCGCCTGCTGTCTGGTTTTTCACTCGGTTACAAGTTGTGCAAACAATCCATGAGCCTCCAGCATTTTTCCATGTGACGATCGATGGTTTAAAATCAGCCTCCATGTGTGCAATTAATTAATTGCTTCAACAGGATTTTGGTGGCTGCATCTGGAGCGGTGTGGGCTGGAGAGGGAATGCAGCAAGATGTGCCTCTGCAGGGACCTGGATGAGCATCCATCCAGGGCCATCTGCTGAGCATCCATAAGGAGCGCTTGGAGCGGGTCGGAGTCGGGGCTGAGCACGTGGCTGGGGATAGTGTGATGGGAACAGGGATGTTTCTGCTCCCAGAGCTGCAGACAGCCCAGTCCTGGGGCAAAATCTCCCGTCTAGGGATGCAACAAAGAATCACATAGTCCTAGATTGGTTTGGATTGGAAGGGACTTTAAAGACCATTCAATTTCAACTCCATTGCAACGGGCAGGGACACCTTCCACTAAACCAGAGTGCTCCAAGCCCCATCCAACTTGGTCCTGAACACTTTAAAAAGAAGATCTGTGATGATGCGGAGCAGATACCTCCCCAAAATGCAGACCCTGCCCATTCTGGGTACTCACCTGTCAGTCCGAGGAGCATGGCTGGCATGGAGGGAGGAACCAATCACAGCAGAGCAAACACCACCAGACCAGAAATTAGGCAGAAAAAAAGCAAAAATAGAAGCAAACCAAATCACTTGAGATCAACTGAACAGTCTCAGTTGGTAGATGGTATTTATTAGTGAACATTACTGGCCTAGGAATAGGGTTGGGAGCTCACCTCCGAGCAAAGGGGAAGTTGATGGAGGTGCTGGCAGAGAAGTTGCGTGGACTGTCCAAGGGGCTGCTCCCAGCTGCAGGGAGAAACAGGGAAAAGTCACCCCAAAACCCACCCTAGTGTGATGCTACGTGATGCTCCTCCGGAGAAAGAGAGGGTAAATCACTTCCCAAACTATTCCCTCTTGGAAAAGGCACCTGCAGCCAGGAGCCAGTCCACTGGTTCTAACAAGAGGCTGCAGAAGAGAAGGTTCCCCCACCACTCCTCTAAAATATTTGAGTGATTTTGGGAGATGCTCAACCCACCCACTGGGACATCCCTTACCTGTTGGCACGGAGAGTGGGGAGAGAGGTCGTGAGAGGGTCGGAGAGGGGGTGCCAACCACTAAGCTCTTCCTATTGCTGCTTCGGCAACTAGAGAAGAAAAAGCGGGAATTAACTTGGGGAAGCAGAGCTGTCTGGGCTCAGGGATGTAAGGATCTGCTTGTACATGGAGCCCCATGCCACAGAACACAACTGCTGTTATGGATCTCCCACGGCAGGAAAGATCCATCCCCAGGTTCAGTGCTGCTGGAGATGGGCCAACAGGGTTATTTTTAACAATGAACCATCTCATCAAGGTCCCACTTCTGGTTTTGGCTTGCTGGGGAGGGCAGAGGCAGCGGCCCCTTGGCAACAGCCCGAGGGCAGGAACAGAAAAAGGGATGTAAAAGGAGGAAGAGAGGAAATGCCAAGTGGCCACAACCTGACCTGCTCCATTGCATTGAAAATTACACCAATAAACCTCCCTACACTTGGTGGTCCCCATGTCACAGTGGAGGGGATAGTTGGCCCCTGACCCCCTCAGATTTTGTGGGATCTCCAGGCATTTGTGATGCCCTGGCAGCAGGAGGAAGCCACATGTGCCAGCACCAGGTGAAAAGAAGCACCAGCACTGCGACAGCTCAAACACTCCAAAACTCCCACCCTGGTACCACATCCCAGCATCCCACAGAGCATCCCCGAAAGGCCACATCCACAAGCACTGGGTCTTTGTATCCCCACCTCCACTCCCACCCTCCCAACTCACAGGATTTCAACCCTTGCAGGAATTTTGTTTTTCTTTTCAGCCCTTCCCCAAGCCCTGAGCCCAAGGCTGCCTTGCAAGAGTGGCTCAGTCTCAAAAATTCCCACAGGGGAGCTGCGGCTCCACTCCTGTCACACCCCACTCCCACATTTCAGCCCCATTTGAAATGGGGCTCATTTAAGTTCTCTTTCAGTCTGACAAGAAGGAAGTGCAGATATCCATGGCACGGAGCAGAAGCTCAAGCACGAGGACAACCTTCCCCTTCCTCTATTTCCGCTTCCTCAGGCTGCAAAGACATCGAGTTTCCTCACCAGTCTGGGAACAGGAACCCACAGAGATGCTGCTAATTAAAGGACACCGTTTAACATCACACCACGGCCAGATACACCCACAACACTGAGAGGATGAACTCTGAGCAAAGGGATTCTCCATGCATCCCAAAACCAGATAGGAATGGCACATGCACAGCATCCAGGATGTAAAGGACAGTATTTCACAACAGGTTGTCCCTCCAGGTGAATGAACAAGGCACCAGTGAGCAGCCAACACCAGCAAGGCATGGTCAGAGCTCTACACATGTGGTCAGAGTCCACACATGACACCCAGCACCCCTCACCTCCCCCTGGCAGCTCCCCCCTGCACAGCTCCTTTTGCTGTGCTTTTAGTGGGGTTCAAACCAGGAGCCTCAGCTCTTCCGCTCAATCTGAAGGTCTCGGCCAAGCCAGCAACCAGGGTGGCTGGTTGGGGCCCCCAAAACCCTTCTCTGCTGGCTGCACCCTCCTTTGCACCTCCCTGCACCCAGGATGAGGGGTGTCTGGGTGTCCCTCTGGGACACACCCCCCATGACTGCCCTGAGCTCACCCGGAGCTGCAGTGCCTTTGGAGGGCTTGGAGACTCCTGTTCAGCACCTGGGCTGAGATGCTGCAGGGAGCAGGTAGAAACCTTCTCCTTCTATCCATTCACCCCTTCCTAGAATCACAGAATCCCAGAATGGTTTGGGATGGAAGAGACCTTAAAGCTCGTCTCATTCCAACCCCAGCCATGGGCAGGGACATCTTCCACTAGCCCAGGTTGCTCCAAGCCCTGTCCAACCTGACCTTGGACACTTCCAGGGATGGGGCAGCCACAGCTTCTCTGGGCAACCTGTGCCATGGCCTCACCACCCTCACAGGATAGAAGTAAGAATTAGGAATTTTTTCCTAATATCCAATCTAATCCTACTCCTGCCCTCTGCCTTCAATTTTCTCACTTTAACACAGGCTTGAACCTCAACTACAGCTGCAAACTCACAGCCCAGCACCCACCCCGGGGCAGCAACAACCCACATCCTTGGATGGGAAACCGAGGCAGTGTGAGCAGCCGTGCCCCACCACCGCAGTGGCAGAGGCTCAGGAACCAGGAGGGCTGCAGAGAGCTGCCAGCTCTGGTGTTGCTTGCCTGCCTGTCCTGCCACAGGGACTGGGGTGCACATATGTCTGTGTCTTGCAGAGGGGACAGCCTAGGGGACGAGGCGCTCCCTCCTGCTTACTCAGTTTCATTTTGGAAGTGAAAACAAACCTTTAATGAAGCAAGTTCCAGTAATGGTGACACAGAGCGAGGCAAATGTTTCCTGTTTCCGTGCGCTCCACCCTCAGCTCCACAACCATCTTGCGCCACTTTAACCCCCCTTCGCCTGATGCATCATCTGCAGCTGGTTCCCATCCTTCATTGCACGGAAACCTCGGGCTAGAAACAAGCCCCAGGGCAGAGAGGAGCTGCCAAACCCTGAAGGCAGGAGCTGGGGCTGCTGCCCTCTCTGCCTCCATCACTTAATTGCATGTTTGGTACCAAAAATGGAGTGGAAAATCGTTGTCAGCATCTCCCGCTCTGCTCATGCTGAGGCTGCCTCGGCTGTGGCGCTGCTGTTGCCATCCAGCACTTATTTCAAAGGATGTGGAAAGTGTGTGAGAGCCAGTGTGACCCCAAAGCCTGGAGCAAAACAATGTGTCACCTGTCCTGAGGCTGCCTGTGAGGAGGGACCGGCATGTCCCGCGCTGCACCGGCACCACATCAGCACCGAGCCCTGGCACAGCTTGGATGGTCACAGGCAGGAGATGGAGCAGAACCTGGCAGCTTCACAGAATCCTAGAATATCCTGAGTTGGAAGGGAACCACAAGGATCATCAGGTCTGACTCTTGGCCCTGCACAGCCCCAACAATCCCACCACGTGCCTAAGAGCATTGTCCAAATGCTCCTTGAGCTCTGGCAGCCTTGGGGCTGTGATCCACTTCCTGGGAGGTTTCCCGCAGGCTGCCTTCTTGGAGCTGAGGAAAGAGCAGGATCCAGCTGCACAGCACAACACTGATGTCTCTAAGTGGCAAATGGCTCTGCCAGGATCTGGGCAAGTGGGGTTGGGTGACAGAGTCAGCACTGAGGAATATCGAGGGTTAGGAAGGGCCATCATCAGGACATGCACAAAGGGGCTGCAGTTCCCTCTCCTCTCCTGCAGGATCCAACTTCCCAGGATGGTAGAGCACCATGTGCCAGATGCCAGTCCAGTGTGGGGCACTGCTGGCGGGTGAATCCAAGGCAGAAAGCCATCGGTTTGGGACAAAGAGGGTGCAGGGTGTTAAGCTGCAGGGCAGGGCTGGGCGGTGATAAGGGAGCAGCCACAGTCTCAAAGGGCAGAGCAGGCGGCTCTGCTCCCACTGTGTGACTGGGAGCACGTGTCACTGCTCCCTGCTCCCTTCCTTGCTGGCTGTGGATGTTTTTCCCTCCACATCCCCCGAATGGCACTTATGTGCCTGGAGATCTGGCGAAGTGCCACGGATCACTGCGTCCTGGAAAAATCGCTTTCCAGCAGGATAAATTTCATGTTTAACTGTGAAACCTGCTGAACCAAGCAGCTGCATCCAAAGTTTCTCCGTGGCATTTGTCCTCATGGCTTGTGACAGGGCTGAACTCGGCTGCCTCCAGGGATGGGGCTGGGATGGGCTGGGATGGGGAAGGCTGGGGACCAGGGTCTGGATGGTGAAATGCAACACACTGCCTGGCACAGGCCATGCACGACCCCACCACATCCTCACATCCCCACCAGGCACCCGGCATTGTTTTGTGGAGCTGCTCTGCACCCTCATCCCACCCCACCCAAAAGCCTGGCACTGTGGATGCTCTTACTAACCCACCCTGGAGCACCAAGCAACATACTGGGCACCTCCCAAGGGCAAAATCCCAAATCCTTAAAGGGAATCACAGGGTAACAAGTTGGGTATAGACTTATTTATTTCTCTCCACTCCAAGAAAACAGCCTAAAGGAACTGCTCAGCACCCTGGGCTGCATCCCTGCATGTCCCTGTGCCATGTTTTCCCGGTGGTGGGAAGGAAATGGTACCTGTTACGTGTACTGGCCAGTTCTCCTGCGGCGTGCAGGGTGTGAACAGCCACAGGCAGCATCCACAGAGAAGGAGAACCCCACCAGCCATGGAACCACCAGCTCCCCTGCCCTGCACCGGCCCCCTCAGCATCCACCCCTGAGAAGTGAGGATCCCTCAAACCTCTTAATCCCACTAAATAACATCATATGCTTTCTGCCCACCGTGAAATAGGCCAGAGTGGTTCTCACCGTGGATTCTAGGAATACCAATGAAAGAAGAGCAAATCCTCTGCCCTTCATGAGAATTACAGGTTCATCATGCTCATCTGGAGACAGATGACTGCCTAGATCATTTTTCCAATTACACATCTCTCCCAGCCCCCCCACCCCCGCTCAGCCGCCCCAGATTGGAAAACCCCATCCAATGCCTTTTCTTAATTATTAACTGTCCTTCTCGCCCATCCTTGTGTGCCAGCAGCAGGAATTCCCACAGCCTAGGTGAAGCAGGAGCCTTCTTGGAATGGGATGGGATGGATTCATTTGCTAAGCAACCGTGTTGCTTTGTGCCAGCTCACACTAACACTGAGAGACATAACGGGAATCTCTCTCCTCTGCCTCCGCGCTGTCTTAAACACCTCTTTTACACAAAGCCTTGGGAAGGTTTTATGCCTGGGCCAGACACAGCCCCCCAAACCTGCTGGATGGAGGTCCCAGCCTCCACCACCCATGCCTGGGGGGCTCAATGGGTGCTGACTGCACCTCCTGTCCCCTTCCTTGGGGACATGTCCCACCAGCCAGCCTGGGTCAAGCCTGGCACTGCAGCTGGAGACCCCTCTTACACCCCATTTATGCAGCCCCCCCCCCATCACTGCCCCAGCCCCACTGCCAAAGGGGATATGAGTCCTTTGCCCTCCCAGACTTCTGGCTCCTTCCCACCCCCTCCAGGCACCCTACGGTCCCTCACCCTGGCTCAGGCCACATGAGATACATCCCATCAGTGGGTGCCCACCTTGGCACAGGGGGCACAGGGGTGTTTCCCCCTTGTACATGCAAGACACTCCCCTTCCCCAACGCACACACCCCCAGGATGGGCACACAGCACCCCAAAATGCGGTTCGCCTAATGCCCTGGGACCCTAAACCCCACACTGTACTCCCAAACAATGCACCCAAACCGATGCACAGCCCACCCCACCCACCATACCCAGGGTTCCAAGGGTGCTCCCTCAGTGCACAGCATCCACAAAAAAGATGCACCTACGGTGCACAGCCCCCCAAACCACACACCTGGGTGTGCACCCCTCCATGCACAGGCCTCCCCCCCAAAATACACACTTCTGTGTGCACCCCATAGAGCACAGACACCCCCCAAGGCACAGACCTCCGTGTGCACCCCCCGAGGCACTGCCCCCTCAAACCAGTGCACCCACATGTGCCTCCCCAATGCTAAGCCCCCTCCAAACCACACATGTTGGTGCACAGCTCCCCCCCCCCGTCATACAATCCAGTGCCCATCCCCCCATGCACGTTGTTGTCCCCTCCCAAACCAAGCAACCTGCTGCACTCCACGATGCACACAGATCCCTCAAACCACACACCCCATGTGCCCCCTAAGTGCTAAGACACCCCCCCAAACCACACACGTGGGTGCATGGCCCTCCCCAAACCCAAACACATCTCTGCACCCCCCGGTGCCCCCAGACCCCCTCAAAACACACACCTCCAGGGTGCCCTCGTGGTGTAAAGACCCCCAAACCCAGCCACCACGTGTGCAAAGACACATGCCCTCCCAAAATCACGCACGACCGCGCCGACCCCCCACCTCAAGCTCCCCGGTGCATACCCCGGTGAAATCCCCCTCAAACCACGCACCCCGGTGCACACCCCGGTGAGACCCCCCCCAAACAACACACCCCGATGCCGCTCCCCTCCGCGACCCCCGGTGCCGGGGCCGGCCGCCGGTACCTCTTGGAGCGCTGGAGGAGGGCTCCGGCCGCCCGCTGGCCCCGGTACCCGGGCGGGGCGGCTCCCCAGCAGCTCGGGTCTGACATCGCGGCCCCGGCCGCGTCCTCCAGCCCCGAGAGGCTCCACCGGCACCGAGAGCGGCGGCCCCGGGACCACGCGGGGCCACGCCGGGGGCCCGGAGCGGGGCCGGGAGCGGAGCCGGGAGCGGGGCCGGGCTCCCTCCGCCTCCCGCCCCTTCCCGCCCAGCGGCGACGGGGTTACCATGGAGACCGTGCAGCGCCCCGAAACGGGGTTGGAGTTTCCATGGAGACGGGGGGAGCACCCCCAAAAGGAGCGGAGGTGGGTGGGGCGGTTACCGCTGAAAAGAGGCAGCGCCCAAAAACGGGGTTGGGGTTGTGGTGGAGGAGAGGCATCACCCCCAAAATAAGGGCAGGGTGGGGCAGCACCTCAAAATGGGATCGGGGTTACCATAGAGAAAGGGCACCATCCCAAAATGGGGTCAAGGTTACCCTGGAGATGCAGCAGCCGCCACTGATGCATTCGAGGGGCACAAATATCACCCCCACAAGTCAGCGGGGGCAGCCCCAAAGCCTGGGGCTTCCTGAGAGTACCCTGCCACCCACGGGATGTTTCCTCAGAGGGCACCCACCCGGCAGCATCCCGGCAGCACCTTGCAAGCCTCCCTCCCACGCCAGCTTTTCACCTTCAGTCAGAGAGATCCCCAGCACAGACCCAGTGACACCCATCCTCCTCAGTGCCGGTGACAAACCCCTGCATGGTGGCACACCAGGGCCACTGGAACCTTCCAAGCCGTGAGGGATGGCATCGCCACACTCACTGGGCCAGTGCCATGGCCAGAAATCCTGGTGCTGCTGGGCTGGGCAAGGTTTCAGCATGGTAAAAGGGGAGCACTGAGCCTGGCAGCTCCTTTCCCCTCACCTCCTGCCCAGCAGCCACGAGACACCAGTACATGGAGGCACCCGAGGGTGC
Source organism: Lepidothrix coronata (assembly GCF_001604755.1). Taxonomy (NCBI): domain Eukaryota; kingdom Metazoa; phylum Chordata; class Aves; order Passeriformes; family Pipridae; genus Lepidothrix; species Lepidothrix coronata. Next base: position 327,005 of record NW_016690457.1, read on the forward strand.
CACCAGATTGCCTGTCCTTGTCCCCATCTCACCCCCATCACAAGCATCCCAAAAACTCTCTCCCCAAAGCCTCAGCTGAGCATCCACATGACCACATTGTTTTTCCACATGCCACTCTCACTGGGGGGCGAGGGGTGGCCAGTCAGGACTAGTGGTGGGGGCAGGGATCCCCCTGTGCAGGGAGAGCACAGGCAGCACCCAAGCTCCTGCCTTCCTGCCCACAGCAGGTGGCTCTACCCGTTGCTGAGCAGCAGCAGAGCTCCCCACTGGATCCCTCTCTCCCTGGCAGATGGATGGAGGCACCGGTGTCACCCATGGGTGCCAGGCAGGTGCCGCAGGTGCCATGGGGCGCAGGGCTGGGTGTGACTGCCAGCGCCAGCACACCTGCTGCACCTTGTCCCCGGGGCAGAGCACAGCTGGCACACTCCGCAAGGTCCTGGCAGCACCCACAGGGGCTTGTGCCATTTTGGGTGGGGGGCACCCATCCCCCAGAGCAGCCCCCATCCTCATCTTTCTCCACGGCAGAGCAGAAAAGCTGATGAGGGAGGTTTCTCAGGCGCCCTCCCCACTGCTCCCTTCACAGTGCCCTGTGTGCCCTGGGCCATTTTTGACGTGCTCCCCCCTCACAGGGATGCTCAGAATCTGTGCTTGAACTACTGCCACAACATTCCCACTAGGGCTCCCTAAAATGGATCAGTTGGTAGCAGAATGAAGCCCATCAGCACAGCTTGGCTGGTTTTGGGGTGTGCAGGGCTGGGAACAGACCCCAGTCGCATCACCTCTGTGCCCTGTAGAAGACAGTACACTTCTAGGGCCCCCCAGGGCATCCCCAGAGAGGGGGACCCACCTTGCTGCCCCCATCTTCACCTCTCCCCCTGCCGATTCCCCGGAGCTGGTGGATGCGGTGCCCAGGGAGGGTTTGGGGAGGTCTTACCTCCAGGGGTGCAGGGTTAGTAAGGGGCTGCAGGGGCTGCAGGGGCTCAGCAGCGTCGGGCTCTGGCTGCTCGGAGACAAACTGCAAGGCAAGACGAGCCGGTGCGGCGTCAGCGGGTGCCGGATGGTGCTGGAGGGTCCGCCTATGGCCGCGGGGAGACAGGGGCCAAGAGCGAAGGGGACCGGGGCTAGAGGGGCGCCAGGCAGTGGGAGTGAGGCAGAGCTGGAGGGGGAGCGCAGGGACAGCAGGGACGCTGCGGGGTCTAAGGCTGCGGCGGGGAAAGACACTCGGTCTAGCCCCGGTGCTGTCACCGGGGACTGTCACCGGGGGTCCGCGGCTGTGGTTGCAGGAGGAGGAACAGCTGGGAGCTGCGGCCCGCGGGCGAAGATGCAGCGGGATAGGAATGAACGGGGATGGGAGATGCTCCGGGTCGGGGAAGCAGGGGGACGGGGATGCCGCGGGGCCTCGCCGCCCGCCCCCGGGGCCGGTACCGGTACCGGCGCGCCGCGCCCTGCCCTGGCTCCGACTCACTCCAAGGTCAGCGAGGGGATCTTCAGCCTGTCCCGCCGCGACTTCATCCCCCCGCCGCCGCCCCGCTTTGTTCCCACTCCACTCCCGCCGCACCGGTTGCCCCAGCGCTGGGCGGCTCCCGCGGGCGGGCGGCACTGGTGGCCCCGACGGGGCTCCTTGCTCGGCCCGCCGGGCCCAGGCCCAGGCCCGCCCCCGCGGCTCGGCACTGCACAGCACGGCACGGCTCGGCTCCGGACGGCTCGGTATGTCTCGGCAGCCCCTGGGCCCTCGTGAACCCGGTCCGCTCGGTGCAGCAGCGGCCCCGAACCGGAGCGCTCCGGGATGCGCTGGGGCGCTGCCGCTGCTGAGACACCGCAGCCTCAACACAGCTTCGATACAGCCCCAGTGCAGCCCCAGTGCATCCCGAACACCCCGGTGTGGCTGCAGTGCATCCCTAATGCAGCTCCAGTATAGCCCCAGTACTTCTCCAGTGCATCCCCAACACACTCCAACACAAAAAACAGTGCAGCTTTGCAGCAGCCTCCTACCACACCCCAGTATACCCCAGTACACCCCAATACTGCTTAGAACACCCCAATAACCCCCCAGTACGCCCCAGTAGACTCCAATACTGATTAGAACACCCCAACACACCCCAGTGTACACCAGTACACACCAGTACACCCCAGCACACCCCAGCAGACGCACAATCAGGTATCAGAGAACATGATGATACCACCTTGGATTTGGGCACAACAAGCCCTGGTGCCATTCAACATCCATCTCTGCTGCTGCCAATGGTGCTGGTGCTGTGTCCCCAAGCATGTCCCTCCTGATGACACCCCACCCCGTGCCCCAGGTGGCCCAGCTCAGGAACTTACGCTCTTCCTCGACGTGGCAGACTCAGCTCTTTCTGCAACGAGAAAAGCGAGAAGCGGGGTCAGAGTGTGGCCCCAGGAATCGGAGGGTGCCCACCTGCAGGACCCCTGCTCCTGCCAGCCACATGGCAGCACCCCTGCTGTCACACTAGGCTGTCACTGCAGGGTCAGTCCCTACTCACCGTGCCCAGGGTGAGGGTGACAAATCACCTGCCCAGGGCCGGCAAGGGAACATCTCCTTCCAGTGTCCCTGGGGCTGATGGCCCGATGGCCAGGCCCAGGAGCAACGGCATGAAGGCAGTGGAGTGGGAGCAGCACCACACGCCCATCTGGAGCACAGCCTCAGGGTAGTGGCTATGCCATGTCTCCCACCCCGTCCCCCTCATCCCAGGACTGGGGAGCAGCCGGCAGCCCCTGAGTTGTTTATTTTTCCAGCCACTGGGAATATTTCTTGTGAGAGCTGTTTGCTTGCAGGTGGTGCAACAGGCCAAAGGGCAGCTGTGGGCAGGAACCCCAGCCCATGCCATCCTCCTGGTGTGCCAGGCACTGTCCAGCTCTGACAGTGCCCTGGTGACCACCTGTGTGCCACTGGGCACACCAGAGTATCACAGATGCCACCGGCACGCTGTGTGGATGGGCTGGTGTGTGACCTGGCTCTCTGTGGGATGCTGGGACATGTGGCAGCTGCAAGTGCTGGTTAATGCCCCATCATTGCCCTTATCCTGTGCCCACCGGTCCCACAACCCTGAGCAGTTCAGACTCATTCCTAGCATGGGCAGGGACCTCCTTGAGGGCAGGGACCACTGCCACCCATGTGGGGACACCCAGCAGCACACACAAACCCCCCAGTCCCTCTGGGCTACCCATGCCCCATCCTGCTGCCCACACCACACAGGTCCTGTGGAAATCCCGGGACTGGGGCGCTCTACAATGCAGTGATGCAGCAGCATTGCCATGGCAACGGGTGACATCATGCCTGGGTGCACAGGGACTCGGCAGCCCCGGGCCTACGGGTGCGTGTCTGCCCTGGGGTGGTGTGGGTGCAGGGAGAAGGTACACGGGGTGGGGGTGGGTGTCCCAGTGCGTCCAGCTGCACTGGGTGACCCCAGGCCTGGGCTGGGGAAGGGGATGTGGGATCCTTGCATGGAGTGGGAGCCCCTCAGCACCTTCACTCAGCCCTGCCATCACCCAGTTTGGATCCCCACCCACACCCGGGGCTGTGCCACAGGCCACTAGCCCCCATGCAAGGGTAGAGGCAGGGAAGGGTCACACAGAGGGTTTTACTGTTCAGCCATGTGCAGATGGGGCACTGGGACAGAGGACAGACACCCTTGTCCCCCATGCTCACCACAACACAGCCTCCCCACCCATCTATGGGTGCAAGAGCGCAGAGCGATCTGTGGCACCCAACACCCATCACTGTCAGGGGCTCTCTGGCCATGCTGTGTCCCCAGGGGCACCCAGAGCATCCCTGATGGCCATGAGGACCCCGGTGGAGCAGTGCCACAGGGTCAGCACCCACAGCTGGCAGATGTGGACGCACATCCAGCATGGTGTGTCTCCCATCAGCAGGTCCCAGTGGGAAGCCAGGATTAACCATCAGCAGATGAGGAAAGCATCAGGGACAGCATCAAGGATGGCATCAGGGATGGCATTAGGGATGGCATCAGGGACAGCATTTCTGCTCAGCAGTTCAGGATTAGGTCCTTGGCAGGAGCCCCTTCTCACCCCTCCTGCTGTGGGGACAGGGGCACACGGCCAGGCCCCACAGCTCTGCTCTTCCCAGGACCACCAGGAGCGACCCTCACGGCCAAGAGCCCCAAAGCCCACAGCCGTGGCTCTGTCCGTCCCCATCCATGGGCGGGCAGCTCCCAGGCAAGGCTCTCCCTGGGCTGAGCACAGTGGAGTACAGCTGTGCAGTGGAGCACAGCTGCCTGCGGAGCTGCCAGCTCGGATGAAGGCAGCGCCGTGCCATCCTCCAACCACCCGGACAGCTCCACCCGGGCCCCCCGGGAACTGCAGATGGAGATGGAGGCGTGAGGTCACCCAGAAAATCTGGCTCAGCACTCAGCAATGTGAGCCGGGGGGTCCGTGGTCATGACCCTTCTGAGCATGGCAGTGGGTGTCCAGGGTTCCTGAGAGATGCAGGATGAGCAGGGAGAGTAGGTGTCCCTCAGGCTGGGGAGCACAAGCACAGGGTGGTGGATGGGGCAGCTGTTCAGAGAGGTGCTGGCACAGCGGTTTGGCACAGATTGGCATTGTGTGCTGGACTGGAGGGACCACGGTGCTCCCATGGGAGCCCCCACACAGTTGGGTGCCCCCCACCAGCATCCCATGGCATGGCTGAGGCTCACACCCTGCCCTGCTCCCAGTGCTGGGTGCCTGGCTCCTGTCCCACCTGTCACACACTGCTCACACACAGCACCCACCTCTTGCCCTCGTAGCACCCACCTCTCACACACAGCACCCACCCCTCACACACACCCTCACTCAGAGCACCTCACTCCCACGTGCAGCACCCACTTCTTGCACACACCACCACCCAGAGCACCCATCTCCCGCTCACAGCACCCACTTCTTGCACACACAGAGCACCCACCCCTCACCTGCAGCACCCACTTGCACACGCAGTACCCACTTCACATGCACCCAGAGCACACACTGCTCGCTTACAGCACCCACCTCTTGCACACCCATACCCCACAACACCCACCTCGCACCCGCAGCACCCACCTCTCGCACACCCACACCCGGAACAGCCGCCTCTCACTCAGAACATCCACCTCCCACCGGAGCACCCGCCTCTCACTCGCAGCACCCACCTCTTGCACACCCGCACCCCGAACACCCACCTCCCACCCACAGCTCCCGCCCCCTGCGCCCCCGCAGCGCCCACCCCTCGCAGACCCGAGCACCCCCTCGCCGCAGGCTCACCGAGACCGGGCTCCCCGCGCTCCCTCCCTCCCCCGCCCCGCCGGTGCCCTCTCGCCGCGCGCGGTGCCCGCTCGCCGTGCCCCGTGCCCACCTGGAGACCCCGGCGCCGCAGGATGCTGGGCTCGTCCATCCCGCCGCCGCCGCCGCCGCCTCCCGCTGCGCCCGCTCCGCCCGGTGCGCCCGGTCCGCCCCGCCGGTGCGCCAGGGGCGCCGCCCAGCGGCCCCGCCGCGTCACCGGACGCGCATCAGCACCGGCACCGGGGCTGGCACGGCACAGAATGGGGCTGGCACGGCATGGAGCTATCACAGCACAGAACTGGCATGGCATAGCATGGCACGGGGCTGCCACAGCACGGCATTGCATGGCATGCCAGTCCTGTGGCACAGGACTGGCATGCCACGGGGTCGGCATGGCATAGAACAGACTGGGACTGGCATAGTCTGTCTGGCTCGGTACAGCTCAGTGCAGCCCAGCATGGCACAGTCTGGCATGACATGGCACAGTATAGCACATCATGGGGTTGGCACGGCATGGGGCTGGCATGGCACAATATGAGGCTGGCACAGCACAGAACTGGCATGGCATAGCATGACACAGGGCTGACACAGCGTGGGGCTGGCATGACATAGCATGACATGGGGCTGGCACATGGGGCGTGACACGACATGCAGCTGTCATGGCACAGGACTCTCACGGCATGGGGCTGGCCTGGGGCCAGCATGATACAGTGTGGCACAGGGCTGTCACAGCATGGCATGCAGCTGGCATGGCACAGCACTGGCCCAGTCTCCCTGGCTTGGTACAGCTCAGTACGGCCCAGCATGGCACAGCCTGGCATGGCATGGCATGGTATAGCACATTATGGGGCTGGCACAGGGCTGGCACAATCTGCCTGGTTCAGCACATCCCAGCATGGCAGACTCTGCCATGGCATGGCACAACAGAGCATGGGACAGCCCAGGACTGTCACAGTCTTCCTGGCTTGGTACAGCTCAGCATGACACCGCCTGGGGCTGGCACAGCAGGGCATTGGTGGGAGCTCAGTGTGGTCCAGCCCAGGTCTGTCCTGGCTGGCACAGCACAGCACAGTGTTTATGACCTGAGGCAGCACTGCCCAGTACAGTCCAGCATGGCATGGCACAGCCCAGTGTGGCATGGCATGGTAAAGCATGGCCCAGCGTGGCCAGCATGGCACAGCATAGTCCAGTCAGGCACGGCGTGGTCCAACATGGCACAGCTTAGTGTGGCATGGTACAACATGACCTGGCCTGGTTCAGCATGGTACAGCAGAGCCCAGTCCAGCCTAGTACAGCCCAGTCCTGCTGTCTGTTGTGGCCCAGCAAAGCCCAGCATGGCTCAGTTCAGCACAGCACGGCTTGGTGTGTACCCGCACCCCAGTGGGCAGGACAGGGAGGGCACACAGGGAGGCAGGAGGTGCCAGGGGCCCTCTGTGCACCCATCCCAGCTGTGCCCACACTGTCCCAGCACAGAGACACTCCCACCACCACTGCCCTCCGGCCCCGAGCGAGCACCACACAAGGAGCCACTTTCTGTGGAAACAAGGGGACTCTGTGCATGGCCCTCGGTGCCACCCGGCTCCACCGTCCCGAAGTCACCCGCCCGTCACACGGCTGCTGGTGCCCCGGTGCCACCGTGCTCTCCCACCTCACTGGGGCTTTGCTTGTGGCGCAGGGAATGAGCTGTGCTGGAAACGAGCACAGCAGCCGGGTTTGGAAACACACACCCCCCCCCCAAAAAAACCTGGACAACCCCAACCTTGGAGATTTGCTCAGTTACAGGCAGAAGATCAAAACCACGCTGTGAAGTTTGCAAAAAAAACAACCCAACCAAAAACCCCAAGACTCATCTTTCGCTTACCTTGCGCTTCTGGCCGTGCTGGGGCACGTGGTGCAGCTGGGACACGAGGTGCAGCCGCAGGGCAGGGCTGGCCCCATCCCGGCAGCCGTGCTGGCAAAAAAGCGGGATATTTTGCGTTGCTTTCTCTTTTGTTTCTGGTAAAAGTGAGGCAGGCACTCACGTCTCACGCTCTGACCTGCCTGGGAACGGCCGCCCTCCGGCGCGGTCTGAGCAGAAGAGGAAACACCAGGCATGGGAAGCTGTGCTGAGCACCGGGGCTGCCACCACGCCTGAGAGGGGCACTCATTGGGTGCTGGGGGATTGGGCAGCCAGGAAGGGCAGAGAAGCCCTGAATCCGGAGTGGGACACCCCGGGTGGGCGATGCTGGGGTGGCTGCTGGCAGCACTGGTGGCGGGCGGTAAGTGTTGCTGCGGTGCTGGGAGATGAGAGATAACTTCAGAAGACTTTCAGTGAGTGATTCGGGGGTGATAAGGCCAAGGGAGGTGGTGCTGCGATGGAGATGCTCACCCAAAACCACAGGGATGGAGTAAAGGCGGTGAATCCCTGCTGGCAGCGGGCAGGACTGGGGTGAGCAGCACCAGTATCACTGGGGATGGGGGAAGTGAGGGGTCTTGGTGAGAATCGCTCATGTGGCTGCTCCAATACCCCAGTCGAGCAGCATGGTGATCAGGCAACAGCTACAGCGCTGCTCCTTCAGTGCATGGGAAAGGGTATGGGATGCGGGAGCCCCCAGACACTGCCCTATACCACAGGCACCATCACAGCCCAGAACTTCTCCTGCTGGAAGAAATGCAACTCCCTCAACTCTTTCCACTGCTCCTGGTCACCCCTCGGCCCTGCTGGCAACACCTCCTACTCCCTGAATCTCTGGTGAGTTGGGCATTGTGGAGGGGGATGGGGAGCCCATGGGATGTGTCCTGCCTCACCCGGATTTGACCTTGTGCCCACTCCCTCCCCAGCTGGCAGCACAAAGGGTGTAGCCAGTTTGATGCACACAAGATGACAAACTACAAACTGCCACATCACAAGCTGTACATCTTAAACAACGCTGTGGCCTGGGTAGAGGCAAGCTGGGAAGGCCACGTCCACAGGACCCCCAATATCACATTTGTCTTCAACGAGGCCGGTAAGTGCCTGTGGGACCAGGCTGAACACCAGCACCAGGGCCAAAAACTGCCAAAACCACTCAAAACAACATCTTTGCAGAAAAGCCAGATCCACCTCCCTCACGGGTGCCCTTCTCCAAGACTGACGGCCAGCTGAGGCTGCGGGTGCCACGGCCACAGTGCCCTGGCATGGACCAGCCAGCAGAGCGGGAGGCTCGATCCTGGAGGGCAGGAGACAGCGGCTGGACACAAGTAAAAATGCTGTTTGCTGGAGCTGGGACAGTTGGGAGCACTGTGGCAGCCCGGGGAGTGTGGGGGCTCAGTGATGTCACTGTCCTCCCCCCCAAACCCAGCTGTGCCCCATCTGTTTCTCTGCCTTATCGGCTCTGCCTCATCTTCTGGCCATGGGATCTTGCTGCTTCCCATAACAGGATCAGGCCGTGATTCGAAGGGATTACACAGGCAAAACCCCAGATTATACTAATGACGACAACAGATGAAATCTGGACGCTTGTCCCCAGTGAAGCCCCTGCAGCTGGGGACCCCCTGCTCCTCTCAGTTGCTGCCAGGAGGGTCCCAGGGTTGAAGAGGGGCTACCCCAACCAAGGAAATCCCTTGGGCCACCATGTCCCCTCTATTTGTTTCTCCCAGCGCCTGGGATGATTGCAGATCACGCTGATGGCCCAGTAACATACTGGTTTTACTAGGAGGGTGTCTTCATTCCCAGTTTTCTTTACAGGTGGAATGTATGACCGTGATGGTGAAAGATGAAGATGACTCAGGTTGGTTGAGCCTGTGGGGATGTTGGGGACAAGCATCTTCTGGGAGTATTCCCAGGTTCTGGCAGAATGCTCTGCCCCATGCTCTCCCACAGCACCCACAACAGCCAAAAGCTGGGAGAAAGAGGGGTCATCTCCCACCTGACCCTGCCACCCCCCTCTAGTGAACTGTACCCTGAAGGGGAATGGCACCTTTGTGGTCCAGCTACGGCAAAAGACCTGGAGCAGCTACTGGAGTGACTGGAGCAGCAACATCTCTGTTCCCGAGGGTAAGGAAGAGGAGGGGAGGCTGGTGGGATCCTACCAGCTCCCAAAAACATTGATCACTCAGTCAGGCTTGTCCCTCCTGCAGAAATCCTGGAGAGCCCAGTGCTGAGCCACCAACTGGAAAAACTAGGAAGACATGGGCAGCGGGTGCTGAGGCTGAGCTGGCAGGTACAGCGGCATCTCTGGGGACCCTCCTGAGTGTCTCCCCCACCATTTCATCCCCCACACTGTCCACTCTCCCTCCCCAGCCAGTCCTCAAGGGACAAAGGGATGTCAACTACACACTGCACGCCCACATGCCAGCGTGTGGCTGTGCTGAGCTGGACGAGGAGGACATTGTGGTGCTGGGGTGGGAGGTGAGGGAGTACAACCTCACCCTGTCTGGAGCTGAATACGAAATCCTGCTGAGGGCCGTCAACGCCGCTGGGCCAGGGCCGGCGTCACAGCTCCACGTGCCGGCAGAGCAGCATAGAGGTACCTATCCCACAGGAGGGCCGAGCTCCCCTGGTAGCCCCTCAGGGAGTTGTTATTTCCAGCTATCCCTCATTTCATCCCAGATCTCAGCTTCAAGGATGTCAGCGTGGCCGGTAGCACCGTGACGGCACAATGGGAAGCACCAATCCCGGGCGAGGCCTATTGCTTCGAGCAGCAGGTCCTGGCAGAAGCCCCCCAACAGGGTGTCTGCATCCAAGAGGAATTCCCTGCCAAGAGCATCCACGTGGAGAAAGGCAAGGGAGCACCCCAAGCCCCCCACCTGGGGTCAGAGCTTGGTGGGGGTCTAACCAGCACCCCCGGTTCCTGCCCCAGGAGCACTGAGAGTGCCGGCGTGTCATCGCCTTGCCGTGCACGGCTGGGACCCGGAGCAGGGCTGGGCCACCTTCGCCCTGTGGCACCACTATGCCAACAATGGTATGTGTGGGAGCACAGCACATCTATGCCTGGTTTAACTACAGAAAGGGGTTCCAGAAACACTCCCCCCTTTTTTGGCACCACTACCTGTAGGCTCGCTGGCCGTGCCCATTGACATCAGCAGCGGAGATGCCGGCGTCGTCCTCCAGTGGAAACCGTCCCCCCGCGCCGCCTGTCCTGGGGTGCTGGCCAAGTACCTCATCTGCCACATGGCCGAGAGGGCCAACATGACCTGTGAGTGGGACTCCTCTAGCCCTGTGGGGCAGGAGGAGGGTGCTGCCCAGGCAGCTGCCAGACTGCTGCCCATTTGTTGTTTGCCCAGACAGTGAAGCTGATGCCACAGCAGTGAACTACACCCTCCAAAACCTCCAGCCCGGCACAGCCTACAGGGTGGGTGTTTGGGAAGTGACAAAGGACAGCGAGGGGACCTGCAGTGCTTGGAAGAAATTCCAGACCAAGGCGTTAGGTAACGGTTGGGATCCCATCCTCTCCCCACTCCCCATGGGGTGCTCGCCCTCACCCCGAAATGTCTCCTGTGTCCCATGTGGGGTGTTGGGGACAGGAATGCCACCACCCAGCCATGCCTGTCCCCAGGTCCTCAGGGAGCAGTGTGGAGAGCCAACCTGAAGTACCTGGGCATCTCGCTCAGTGTCCCCGTCATGGCTGCCATCTACCACCTGACCAAAAAGAGGTGACAGCAGCACCCTTGCCACCCACACAGCTCAGGTCACCCCCCATTGCCCAACCCCTCACTAACCACCCCCTCCCTTCCCAGGGCTCGCCACCTCCTCTTCCCACCTCTTCCTAAGCCTGTGGGCACCAATGCCATCCAGTTCTCTGCCGGTGAGAAGGGCCAGGTGAGATGCAAGGTGCTGCCCACAAACACCCACACATGGTCCTGGCAAGGGACATTCCACCCCAAACCCACCCAACCCTTAGGGCCAGACCTGGATAGGCCTCCTGGAGCCCTCGGAGAGGTTCAACCCAGCTGAGCTGCTGCTGACGGAGCTGAATCCCAGCAAGGAGACAACTGACACCACCACACAGACTGATGTGCCTCGTCCCAGCGTGCCACAGCCCAACGTGCCACAGCCCAGTCTTGTGATGGAAAAACCAGCAGAGGTGCTGGTGGTGTGTCCGCCAGGCTGTGAGGAGGAGATGACCTTTGCCTACCGCAGGCAGGAGATGCTGAGCCCAGTGGGATTTCCACCGCCTGGCAGCACCAGTTGCACTGGGCACCCACCCGGCAAGGAGGAGGAGGAGGAGGAGGAAGAGGAGGGAAGGCAGGAGCTATGCCAGCCGCTGATCCCCATTGCCCTGCTCATCTCCAACAAATCCATCATCATCGGGGACCAGGAAGGATGGAATCTATCGCAGGAGAAGTCGGTACCATAGCCATCACCAGGCTGGAGCAGCAGGGATGGATGGCAGGAATAGGGTGTCCAATGGGGTGCTGAGTGTGTGGGATGCTGGGTGCCTACCCCATGGGATCATGGTCAAGCCAGCACTTTCAGGGGGTTTTCTGGTTTCCAGGACAAGGAAGGTGATGTCTCTGGATTCTGTGTTGCACCATGCCAGGTTTTAGCCACACACTTCCCAGCCTCAATTTTTCACCAGGAATAAAAACCAAGGGATGGTGGCTCCAGAGTCTGTCCAGGGCTGAGGGTATTTCCTTGGCTGGATCAGGAGGAGAGGGAGAACTTCATCCCTGCCAGCTTCCACCGCTGGGACCAGCATCCCCTCCATGGGATGGGGATGCAAAGCACCAAACACCATCTACCTGCAAAAAAAAAAAAAAAAATCGGCAAAAAATAAAGAGAAAAAAAAAAAAGGCAAACATAAAAAAATTAAGTAACTCCACAAAGCAGCAGGGCTGAGATGGTTTTTCCTCGCCTGACCCGGGCAGATTGCAGCAAGGATTTAGAGCCGAGGGCAATCCATGGCGCTGCAGAGGACACAGCCGGTCTGGGGTGATCCCTCGCCCCCCCCCAGCCCCTTCGTGTGGGGCCACGTTGCCGCCTTGGGCTTTATCTGGGGCAGAATTGGAGATGAGAAGCGATTTGTGGTTTTCTCTGCCTGGCGGCGTCGGCGCTGACTTGCTGAGAGAGCAAAAAATTTTAAAAAACTACAAACTACGTGGGGTTGGTAGCACGGGGAAGTCCAGGTAAGGCACCGCCGCGGTGTCTCAGCCACCAGCACACGGCTCGGCCTCCCCGCTGCTGCTTTTAGCTCGTGTTTTGCAAAGGATTTCACCAAAATCGCGCTCGCAGCACCAGCACCGCGGGCGGAAACGACGCCGATGCCTAGCGGAGACACCGCACCGGGAGCGCGGGGCTGCGGGGCGGCATGGTCACCTCGCAACCCCCGCCAGGGACGGGTGGGCTGGGATTTATGGCCATTCCCAGCGCTCCAGAGGTGAAGTGGCTGCGATGGTGTTTCTCCCATGGCTGGGGGTCCCGTTCAGGACCCGCATCACTGTGCTACCGTCCTCGTGCCCACCAGCGTCCGGCATCTTCACCCAGCCCAGGACGTTCAGCTGCTGATGAAGCCACGAGGTGGCATCAGCCCCACGTCCCCACGGCGCTTCCCAACCTCTTGGCAGAGCAAATTCATCCTTCCCTCCCCGCCACGCATCACCTCACAGGCCCCCCGTGTCCTCTCTTGCGCACCCCAAATCCCTGGGGATCGGCTGGAGATCTGGCGTCCTGCCACTCAGAAACCCAGGCGCGGGGATCAGATTTAGGGATTTTGTTGGGATTTGGGCGATGCCAGGCTCACTGTCGGAGCACACCAGGCACACAGGGAGGAAGTATCCGGTTACAGGAGCGGGTGCACACTCGCGTTTCAGCCCCGGCCCCTGTTTACAGCCCGGGGTCAGAGCAATGAAGGAAACAGCTCTGGGGTCACGGCTCAGCACGGCTGGGTGGCAGCAGTAAACACATTGCCCGTCTCGGGGCCAGAGCCGACGCCAGTTAATCATTCCGGTTCACTGAATGAGTTCACAGCAGGACAGACAGTCCCAATTGCTGCATTAAAAACACCCTAGGGAGGGGGAACAGCAGACCCCCCATGGTGGCACCCTCCAGGGATCCATCCCACCCATGGTGCCGCTCACACCCCCTCTGATGCCTTCAGGGTTGGCCTTGTGCATCTTTTCCCACACGTGTCTCGAGCTGGCCAGTGCTCTGACAGGAACATGGTGCCCGTGAACAACGTGCCGGGGAAAACTAATCAAGCCATAACTTGCCAATTAGTGCAAGCGAGTGGCTCAGGACTTTCTAATTAGTTTAAATTTCACAGGATTGTTTTCCAAATGAGTCCCCAGGAGCTGTGTTGAGCCTGGCGACCCAAGGGTAGCTGCCAGGCCAGACTTTGCAGCCAGGACATGACCTTCCCTGCTCCTCCATCCGGATCCGAATGGGTGCAGGACCCAGACATGCTACAGGGCATCGATTATGCCTGGTGAGAGCCACCACCACCCACAGCCTGAGGGTGGGCAACTCGTTACACCCAACAGGAGACTCCAGGATAAGCAGCCACAAGCCATCACAGCAGGGAAAATAAAGGTCAGCCCAGCTGAGGGGTGTAATGGTGGGGGCACAAGGGGTTCAGCATCGATCCCAAAGTCACCTCAAGCTATGGGTTCCCCTATTCACACCCACTGGTGCCAGCACTGCCCACACACCACTAGTGACAGTGCTGTTTCCCTGGGCAAACATGGAGCATCCCTGCTTTAAAGGGGAAAAACCTCATCTTATTCCCTCCCTATTCCCACAGAGTCCCAGTCATGTGTTCCCAAAAGTAAATGGCACGAGGGACATGTGCAGGTGGATTTACCTGCAAGTGGAAAACTCAGCACCACATCCCAAGAAAGCAGGTGGGGCAGCCAGAGCTGCAGCAAGGTGGTGGGAGCCTGGGGATTTGCCTTGAGCTCCCTGATTTTCTAGAATCATAAAAGTTGGAAAAGCCCTCCAAGATTATCGAGTCAAATCATTAACCCAGCACACCAGCCAAGCCCACCACTAAACCACGTTCCCAGGTGCCACATCCACATGGCTTTTAAATCCCTCCAGGGATGGGGACTCCACCACTGCCGTGGGCAGCGTGTTCTTGTGCCTGACCACCTTTGGGTGGAGAAATTTTTCCTGAAACCTCCCCTGCAGCAACTTGAAGCCATTTCCTCTTGATTTTGGGGGATGTAAGCTCAGATGGCACCAGAGGAAAAACATAAAACAGCTTGAGTGGTTCACTATGGCCCCATCAGCATCAGCCCTTCGGACGTCTAAGCCCCCAGGGAAGACAAGGTCCATCCCTGTGGGTCCAGGCTGATATTTTTTCCCCAGATTAAGATGTTTTGCTCCCAGATTGAGGAGTTTAACCTGTTTCTCAGCCTCGGAGAAACAGCCCCACAGAGCCACAGCCTGGTTTTAGCATGGGAAGCAAAGAAGAATGTTGCAACCCTGCAACCCCTTCCCTCGCTCGTTCATCCATTCCTTTCCCAGTCCCTTCCCTCACCCATCTATCCCTCCCTCACCCATTCATCCCTCCCTCTCCCACCCCTTTCCCTACACCCAGCACCCTTTCCTCCTGCCTGAGCCCCATCCCAGAGAAGAGCCGATGCCGATGGGATGTTTGAGCCCAGCTCGACCATCAGCTATGGCTAAGAGCAGGATTATTTGCCAGGCAAAAAGCCTGTCACCACCTCCACAATGCCACCCGCTGCCAGGCAGATTAGGTGACTAAATCCCTAAGCAAACAAACTGATCCCTGGGATTTTTTTTTAGGGTTTTTTATTTTTTAAGCAGAACTCAAAGGCTGTGTCTCGCCCCAGCGGTGAACAGCTCATTTCATCCACCCCCCCAGCACTGGCAAAACCTCGGTGGGCGGGATGCTCGGCAGATCCCTGGGGCAGTAAAATCTCAGCAGCTTCGGAATTTGGGCTTTTCCTCTCTAAAAAAAGCTTCTGGAATTCTTCTCATAGCAAAAAAACCTCCATGCATAGCTGGCACAGGCATCCTGCAGTGGGGAAGGGGCTGCGTGGCCCACAGCTGGACAGACAGACACATCTGGACAAAGAGCCTCCAGCCACAGCTGGGCTCAGCTTGTTTTGAAAGTCACGGGTATTTCAGCGCCGGCGTTTTGCAACCATTCGGTGTCACAACAACAACAACAACTCGGTTCTACTTCGCAAACAGGCCCCGCGGCCACCCTGGCTCTTTCCTGCTCACGTCAGCCCGAACCTGCCTGCAACAGGCTCACCCGGGCCAGCACTGTTTCCAAAACCAAGGAGGGAAAACGACTTCAAGCAGCACCAAAACTGAATATTTAACAAACCGAGGAGGGCTCGGAGCTGCCCCTGGGACTGCACTGGGTGCTCAGCTCACTTCAAAATCCCGCTGGGATGCTGCCTGTCCCAGCATGTGAGCTGGAAGAAGACGGTGAAAACCATCTTCTACCTTCAGAGGGAAGCTCGGGTGATGGCAGGAAGCATTTTCTTTCTGCAGTTTTAACGTTTTCGGATGGCTGCTCTCAGGGCCGGCAGCCCCGGGGGCAGCTCAGACGCTGGCACGGCCAGAGCTTTCCAGGCTTTGGCAGCTGCAAAGCCGCAGCTATTGAATTGTGGTTGTTTTTCTTTTCAACGGAAACTTTATAATAATAGTAAAAGAAATCATAAATCCAGGGTGTAGGGAGGTGGGAGGCCGCCTCCGTGCGCTTCCCTGGGTATCGGGTGATCGGGAAGGGGAGGACGCAGCGCTCTTATCAGCACACGCGTTGCCTGCCCACTTGGCAGCGGAGCCGGCCGGAGGTTTGCAGCATAAACATATTTTGCTCAAGCAGGCGGCCAGAGTTGACCTAAGGACAACTCGATAAGAACCAGAGAACCCCCCAAAATCCCCTATTTACAGCACACCACCCCCTCCCGCAACCGTGCAGGCTCAACCCGGAGCAAGCAGCCTGCCTGGCTGTGCAGCGATACACAGGACCAAAAGCAACGCCCCCTCTCCCAGCTCCGCTCCCCCGATGTTTACCAGCTCTTCGCAGGCAGATCGACTCTCTCTCGTTTTTTCACAGACCAAACCGCCAGGAAAGCGGAGGGAACCGGCTCAGCCCCTCCCGGGACCGTTCGGCAGCACCCTCCCCACCGGCACTGTCCGCCACAGCCACCTCCAACCAGCTGGGACCTCCCGGGCTATCGCTGCCTCCATCGCCGGGCCGCAATGTGGTGACATTTACACAGCTGCTCAGCAGGAAAATGCCTCTCCCTGCTCCACACAAATGCCTGCATTAAAAAATAATGGGACGCAGGCTTGCTAATGTGGTTGCGAAAGGGCAGGGGGCATCCCTGCAAGCTGCCTTGAACTCAGAATATTCTGTGGTTCTGATTCTCCCCCCCAAAATTGAGCTTAATCTGAGGGTTTTTTTGTTGAAATCAGCTCAAACTTGCTGTTTATTGCAGAGTGGTGGGGAAGAAAAAAAAGGGCATAACCCTGTTTCGGAAGACTTTAAGGTTGGGGAATGGGAGGAGAGATCAGAGCCGTGGGGTTTGACAGGGTCACACCATCATTCCTGCCCCAGAGCAAGGATGAGGTGACAGTGAGCAGTGAGGGTGACAGCCCCGACTTCTCCCTTCTCAGCGGGGAACACCCAGAGCAGCCCAGCAGGGAGGGAGGTGGTGGCACACGGCCCACACGAGCAAGGTTTTAGCTGTGGGGAGATTTGGGGGTCAGGGCGTGGGGTGTCCCCGCGGCAGGGGTCGGGCACCCACCCCGTGCTCGATGGGGGTTTCTCTGCGATCTGTGAAGCGGCGCCGGGGAGTGACAGGAAACACAGCCGGGGTGGGGAGCGGCGCTGGGAGCAAAGTCCTATCGCTCCACGTCCCTGTCACAGGGTATGGCCGTGTCACCTGCAAATCCCAGACCGGCGCGGGAGCCCTGGGCTGGGTGAGCGCCATCCCCGTGCGCACTGTTTGTGTGCCAACACGTCACGCGCCGCCGCTGGATGGCTCGGCATAGGGGGGGAATTTTTTAGTGTTGTTGTTTTTGAGTGTGTTGGGTTTTTTTTTTAAACAAAGCCAAAATATTTGTGTCCCCGCAGGGACGACTCTGGGTCACCGAACACGGGGCGCCGCACTGGAGTCCCGGCGGGAGAGGGGACACCCGGCTCGGGGGGGAGGGTCCGGTGCCAGCGGCTCCTTATTCAGTCTCCAGTGTTTATACATAGACATGTTTGTGCGCGGCGCCGGCCCCTTCCTCTCTCCCAACAACTGGATAAAAGTCAAAAAGTCATAGAAATTTTCCATCGCCGGAGGACAGGAGGGAGAGAGCAGTGACTGTGCAAGGGACTGGGCAGTGCCACAGCGAGGGACCCCAAATGAGGGGGTCAGACCCAAAAAAACAAGGGCTTGGGTTTGATATAGTGAATAAAGGAGGTGGTTTGCTCCCGGCAGCCTGGGGCAAGGCATCGGTAGCACCCGCCGCCATCGGGGTTTGTGGGTTGTCCCGGTCTATGATCCCCTTGGAACGATGCTCGCAGGGGACGGGACATGTGGCACATGCAACAGGTCCATCCAGCTGCTCCAGGCCCCGCTTTTTGGCACAAACCCACCGCGGTTGCCCGCAGTTTCCCCCGCCCCCCCGCGCCCGGAGGAGCTCAGTGCCCGCACCGGGCTGGGAAAAGCTGCGATTCCTGTCAAGCCAGTGGGGAAAGCCCCGGCGCAGGGATGCGGGGACTTCGCCTGTGGTTTCCGTGGGCGGGAGCGGCTCCGGCAAACAGGCGACTGAGTCAGCGGGCGGAGGGGCGGCCGCGATGCCGCCCCAGCATGTCGGGGTGCACGGCTGCTTCCCGGAGCCCTGGCACAGCTCTGCCGCTGCCGCGTGAAGGGGAACCCCCAGAGCCCTGAAATGGTGCCAGGGCCAAGCCATGCCATCCACAGCCGGAGGTTAGAGCAAACCCAAAGCAAGGCCCGGTGCTCCTGGGGACTGTGTGTGTCCCCTTCAAGTGTTCGACCTGGAGGTGAACAGGTCCCCCTGAACCCCCATCAGTACCGACTACTGCTCCCCAGGGTGGGAGTGCTGTGAACCCCCCATCCCACCAGCACGAAGATGCTGAATTTGAGCAGTGCATGAACCCTGTCCCCGGTGCAAGGACAGAAGAGGGCCAAAATCCAGATTTATCATCACCGACCGCCTCCCCACCCCGTGCAAACAGAGCAGCCCCCAACGGGTGCCCCTCGGCAGGTTTTGGGGTGAGTTGTGTCCTGCAGGGCTCAGCCCAGCTGGGATGGGGGAAGGTGGTGCTTGGTTTGGGAGCTGGATGGGCTCCCGGGCCCTCCCGGGCCGGAGGCAGCAGCGGCGCAGTTAATCCCGGCCCTCGCAAGGCTGCGCCAGCTACAGCACATTCTGTCCCTGCCAATGCCGGGTCGGCCACGAGTTTCGCGTGTCACCCTTCCCGCAGCACGGCCACCACTGATCCCCCGCCACTGACCCCCTGCCAGGGGACAACAGCCTCAAGTGATAGGGCCGAGCATCCTCTGGAAACAAGGAGGGCCGGGGGGAAGGAGTAGCCCCCCAACACAATGCAGAAAGGGCTACGGGGCCATGAGCTGCAGCCAGGGGATCCCAGCATCTTCTAGATCCAGCACCCTTCAGAGCTGTGAGCTGCCGTTTCTGGAGGGTCCCAGCACCCTGCAGGGCTGTTGAACTGCAGTGGGGAGGGGTCCCAGCACTCTGCAGAGCTGTGGAGCTTGCAATATGAGGGAAGTATCAGCACCCCTGTGGCCAGAGCAAAGGGGTCCCACATTTTTGGGACTGAAGGGTAAAAAAGAGAGTAGCAGAGTGGGGGGTGGGGGTGGGTTTCTGTGCCTCTCGCAAGGAGCAGATTCTGCCGGGTGGTCTGGGCAGCTTTTTCCAGCACACGGGGCCAAGAGCTATAAATAATCCCGGCACTGTAGTTGCATCACGCGCCTCCTGCCTGGGATCGGGTCTCTGTGCTGAGCCGGCACCACCGCACATGGCACGGGGCCATCCCGGCTCAGTAGACCCCCAGGGAGCTCCGTGTGCCCCAACCTCCCTGTGCCAATAAACCAGAGAACAGCCCAGGCTGTTCAATCAGGACTTTGGAGCTGGGGAAGATAAACAACAGAAGGTTGGAGAGAGCACTGGCAGCACTGCCAGTGGTTGGGAAAGCACTGCCTGGGGCAGGTCTGCACCGTGCCCCTGCTCCAAGTGTCCAGACAAGGTATTTTTAGCCCCTCCTTGGATTCAGGAGTGCAGCCCTTTCCTGGCAGGAGCTCCAGCCTGGCCTTGTTGCGCTGCTGCCCGACTGTACAAGAAAAACCTGGAGGCATCTACAAGAATCCCTGCTGGAAAGATCTCTCCCACTCAAGGGCCGGGAGCAGTTCCCGCCAACATTGGGCTCCCCGGCTCGGCACGGCCTGTCCCAGTCACCGTGTGACATGGTTTCCCAGAAAGAAGCAGTGGGATAGACAGGGTGCTGGGCACTCGCCTCCCCCTCCAGCCCTGGGAATAAGCATCCCCTTGTGCAGCCAGGGCAGATGATCCGGGTCTGACCAGCAGCCCCCGGCCATCTCTGCTGCACAGCACAGAACAGCTCCCTTGTGCCATGCTGGGATCAGCCTGGTCACAGGGCTTGCTTTGGAGGCATCTTTACCCAGGGGGTGCAGTGCTGTGCTTCGTGTTCCCTTTGATGTCACCAAAAAGCCCCAGAGAGGCCATGCAGCACTGTGTGGCAGTGGCAGATCCAGGCATGATCTCCCCAGAGGAGGATGCAAACAAATTCCCTGAAAGGCCAGTTAATCCTCCTCCAGGGAAAATTACTTGGAGCACCAGGGACACGAAATAAAAAGCAGATTTGAATAAAAGTTGCAGGAGCACCAGGTTCTCGCAGGCAAACACAGGGACAAGTTCTCTCCCATGACCTAGGGCAGGAGCATGTGCTTGGATGCAGCTGCGGCACTGAGCAGCTCAGCAAACATAAATATAAATAAAGGGGGGGAGTGAAAAAAAAATCACATTCCAATGGTAGTATTTTAAAAGCAGCACAGCCTGTGGAAGACAACTAAAGCCCTGACTCAAGCCTTGCCTTGCACACACCAAGAGTTGCTGTGCTCAGCAGAGATGTGGAGCACAGAAACGCTGTTAAAAACCAAATCCCAGCCGGAGGAAGCAGGTGAAGGAGCCTCCCTGCTCTTCCCACACAGCAGCAGTTCCCAGCCAGCACAGCATGGGGCTGATCCCAACCCTCCTTGGGCCCGGCTGAGCCAAAGCAGGAGTGTCCCAGCTCCCAGCTGGACCTACTGGCTCCCTGCCAGGCTCAGGATGGAGGAAAGGGTGTGTGTCCTCCCAAGAGCCTGGACACAAACAGGAAGCAAGTGTGGAAAAATGCAACAGGTTTGCTCACTGCCCTGCATCCCAGGTAATGGGAAAAAAGCCAAACCTGCACAGCTACGGAGGAGCCAGAGGCACAAGGGACCAATCCTGATGGGAAGCAGTGACCCAGTTAACCCCAGCACACAGTGGGACAGGGCAGAGGGTGGAGCTGGATGCCAATGGGATAACAAAGCGAGGGCAGGGAGAACTCCCACATCCCAACAGCCACATGGCTCCGGACAACGGGAAGCAGGAAGAGAAACAGAAAACTACCCAGGCAATACTTAAGGAATTTATTTCAGACAAAAATTCCCCACAAAAAAAGTCATACAAAATGAGTAGAGACAAGAGTGGTCATTACAAAAGTGTTCACAGATAGAAAAGACTCATCTGAGCAACCCCAGCGAGCAGAGGTAGCCCCGGCGCAGAGCCCAAGGCACGCTGGCTTTGGATGTGCATGGCCAAGGATTGTCTCAGTGAGGGAATGCAAAGATCCTTGGCCCCCAAACTCTGCTCAGGTCACCCTGGAGCGAGCAGGGTCAGCCCCTGCCACACACACACACTCATTGCTGCAACATCCAGCTCACCAGTTCTACAGCAGTTCCCAACCCAGTGAGCACAGGTTGCTGCTGTGTCCTCACCCCACCAGGGCCACCGACCCCTCTACAGGCACAGGCTCAAGCCCATTCTGAGCAGGACTCCTGGCTCTGAAAGATTCATTTGAACTCCGTATCTCCCATCAGCATCTGTGGCTGCCACCAGCCTTGGATTATGCTTTTTTCTCTTTTCCTAGGCCACCAGCCACAGCTCCAAGCCCCCATGGTGGTACCACAGTTTGGGGACTGGTTTTTCAGCCGCATCACGGAAGAGGCACCAGCACAGTGCACAGGTTTGGTGCTGACACACAGGAACCAGCCTTCCTGTTCTTGGTAAATGGCACCAAAATGCTGCCATGGATCATAAATTCATCCCCCAAGTCCTCGTAACAGCCCTTGGAAGCCTTTACATTTCAGGTGAGTAGCTCAAAACCATTCCCCTTGCAGGTACCCACAGGCTTGTGGCAAGCATTATCAGCAGCAGCCAAAGCCTCTGCTTCATCTGACCAGAAAAAGGCCTTTCGCTTCCTCAGGGACCTGCAGGCAAAGGGCTCCATCCGCATCGCCCCGGGGCTCAACCCTGAGCAACATCAAAACATTCTCCACAATCCTGAGAAACGCCTCCAAGTTCCTGCTTTCCACACAGGAGCTGCCGGAGCTCAGCACTGCAAGCAAGGGGAGAGCAATCCTGGCTTATGCCAGGTGTTCCCTGTTCTAACCCCAAAATCCTGGGGCAGTTACTAAACCCTCCACATTCTACCCAGCCACACACAGAGCCACTCCACTATGCCAGGTCCCTTGTGTTCTCCCCCCCACACTCCCGAGGCCACGGCACCGCACTGGGTGTGGGTCTGTGGGACAGTCACGACAGGAGCAGCCAAGGGTGGTGAGCAGAGCCAGGGTCTTGGCACTACAAAGCTCTGGTTTCACGGACACCACATCCCCATTCCAGCCTGAAGTGCTGTGAGGGTGTGCAAGCTCCAATCCCAAGGGATCACCACACTGTCAGCAGCGTCCGACGCACTTCTCTCAGCAGGTCATGCAGCGTGGGCGGATGCTGTCTGATGGGGGGTTGGGATCAACCTGCAAAGCCAAGTGTGGAGTCAAAAAACCTCAGCAATGGACATTTCCCCAGCCATCCCCAGAAGTCTCTCAGCCCAGGGGGATGTGCTACCTCTGAATACAGAGGAGGAGGTCGGAAGCGGAATTCCTGGATGTAGGCGAAGAAGGGACCTTCCAGGATGTCGCCAAGCTCGCTGCGGCATGGTGGGGCCAGGCTCTGCTCGGCCTCAGGGCTGGACACGACTGCTGAGTACTCAGGGGGGGCTGAAGAGAAAGGAGAACCATCAGGGAATAGGAAGCACTCTCCATTAATGGGAGATATACAGGTAAAGAGCTCCAAAACCATTCTTACCCAAACCCTCCCAGTTCCCTGGCAAAGGAACCCAAGAGATTCAGCATAACAACCAAAAAATTAAGTTACAAAGAAAAAGCAAATGCTGGACCAGTTGAAAACTTTGTCTGACCCTTGCTGTCCTGACAAGGGGGTTTATCCAGGGGAGAGGGAGATGCTCACCCTCCGGCTGCTCCGGGATACTGTTCAGCCAGTCCAGGTTGACACTGTACTGGCTGCTGACACTGGATGTGCGGCTCCCGAACGGATGCAGCGGGATGGTCCCAATGACAAGCGGCAGTTCAAGGAGCAACTTGGATGTCCCAGGAATATCCACACAAACCTGCAGGGACAGGAAGCAGCAGGGAAGCTTAGCTGTGGTGTTTTCCCAGTCTGGAGGGGCGGGTACCTCCCCAGAGCAGGAGGGAGTTCTTGCAGCTACCTGCAGAGCTCCTCATGAGGTCCCTCACCTTCAGGGAATATTCCACCTGGAGGATGCGGCACTGGAGGATGGAAGGCCCCACGGGCGGGATCTTGAGGGCCCGCCCGTGCCACACTTCCCGCTTCCCTGCTGGAATGGAATCCCCAGTGATGGTGGTCACCACTGACCTCTTCTGCTTCTTGGTGCCCCGAGCGATGAAGGTCTGGGTCTGGATTATGGCCGCCTTGGGCACCACAGCCCGGCTTGTGCAGTTGTCGATCTCAGCAAAGATAGGGATGACCTCACCTGCCAAAACAGACACACAACATGTTGGAGGAAGGGAGACAGAACCCAGTCCTGCTTCAAGGAATTCCTGCACAGGATCATCGAGGGTTGGCCATGCTACCCAGCACTGCAGACACATGGATTAATCCGGGAGCATCCCAAGGAGGCTGCCCACATCAGGTCCATGCACTAAAGCTCTGACTGATTTCGTGCCAGAAGAACCCAGCTCACAGTGATCCCAAAAATCCCCTCCCCTGGGGTCTATTCCAGGGCCCCTTGAGGTTCAAGGGCACCAGCCCCTCATCTCACCTGGGGTGTAGCCTTTTCGGTCAATCTTGGCAGTCACAGACACTTGGCCACGATTGCAGTACCAGGCACGAGCAAGTTTCTCCTTAGCACCTGCCTGGGGAGCCTGAAGAAGGGGAAATCTTTAGGCAATTTAGCAAGTAAGGATGAAACTCAAAGCAATCACCTCGCTGGCACCAAGAACCTGCTGGGAAAGCATCAGCAACTTCTCAGGCACCTGATGCAAGATGCTGTTGCAACGTGTTAAAGTTTCCAAAAACAAAGAGGCACAGCTGACCTCTGCCCAGCCTAGGTAATGCTGGAGGGCGTAAATTACAGGGGGGTAAATATTCCCTCTGGAAATCAGGCCTAGGCAGACATGGGCTTCTGAGGTAAGTTTTGGATGGCAGGGTGGAGCAGGGGGAACTCACCAGCAGTGCAGGTGTGTTGATGTCGATGGGTTCAATCACAGTAAACTCCCTCTTTGCTTTCTTCACTGTGGCCCAGGGTCTGTGCAGCTTGGCTTTCACCCAGTAGCGCACACTGCCGTGCTTCCCCTCAAAGGAGGTGACCAGGGTCCTGTGGGTGAGCAACCAGCAGTTTCCAAATGGTTCTACTCAAAGAACCTCCTTTTCAAGATGCCCTGTCACCCAAAAAAAAGCCAACTTACTCGGGGAGCTGGAAGGTGAAGGGGAACTCATGCCTTCCTGCCTGCAGGACAGTGGATTCACCATTGTCTGTGGGTAAAACAGATTTAAGAGGATTAAGCTCCTTCCTGCACAACGCCTTCCCTGGGTGAACTGGCAGCACAGATGGGCACCACCCAGCAAAGGAGCAGCACAAGGGCAGAGCAGTATCTCTGCCAGGGTTAAACTGCAGCAGCTGTGACACAAGAGTTGGGCACTGTCTGCTTTCCACGTGTCTCCACACGCACAACCCAGGGGCACCTCCCTGGAGGGCTGGGCAGCTTCCCGAGGTGGGCTCTACTCCAGAGATGCCCAGCCATACTCCAGGAGGGAGAGTCATCGGCCAGTCCCCCAGTGCCCCTCAAGGGTTTGCACCCCAGGATTGGAGGGGACCTCTGGGGGTTACCTAGTCCGACACCCCATTCAAAACAAGCTCCTGAACCTTCATGAGAGTTTTCTAATGCTGCTTCCTTGCCAGGAAGAGCTCACAGAAAAGGGGGAGTCTTGGGGGAGGGGGGGCAGTCCCTAATCAGGGCGCCCTGCACAACAGCAGGGTCCAGCTGTGCACCCCAGGACCCCAGAGCGCACTCCGAATTTGAGGTGTCTGCAGAGACCTACACACCCAGTTCCCAGAGCACCCAGATCCTAAGGCACCCCGTGCACCCCGATTTTAGGCGTTTGGGGTGCCAGGCACCCAGATTTCAGCTGGTCGGAGTGCCAGGCACCCAGATTTCTGTAGTTTTGGAGTGTCAGGCACCCAGCAGCTGGGCCATCCCTGGCACCCAGATCTCTGCAGTTTGGGGGTGTCAGGCACCCAAATTTCAGCCGGCTGGGGCGTCTGGAGCACCCAACACCAGGGGTGCCCCAGGCTGCCCCACGTCCCCATTGTTTCAGCCCCTGGGGTCTTTGGTGCACCCACGCCCCCGCTGTGGCCGGCGACCAGGGGGTCCGGGTGCCGTCCCCGGGGAAGGGGGTGCCGTACCTGGGGGTGCCAGCAGCGTGTCGCGGTGGCTCAGAAACTCCACCTGGTCGCTGTAGCTCTGCGTGTAGGCGGTGCTGGAGCCGGCGCTGCGGGACTCGGTCCAGTGAACGCGGGCAGCGCCCATCGCCCGCAGCCTCAGGGCGCCGAGCCGGGCGGCCGCCGCCAATTCCAGCACCACGCGGCCCGACACCGCCTGCCCGGGGTTGAAGGCGGCTGGGCCGTCCCGCTCCGCGCCCTCCAGCACGATGGAGAAGCGTTTGAGGCGATCGAAAATCATGGCGAAGCGAGCACGGCTCAGCTGAGCCCAGAACCGGCGCGATGCGGCTCAACCCAGCCCAGCGCAGCTGAGCCCGGCTTTAAGCGCCCGGCGCGGCCGGGGGCGGCCCCGGCGGGGAGGGACTGGCTGGGCCGGGCCGGGCCGGCCCCGCCGGGCCCTGCAAAACAAGGCAGGGAGCATGTGCGGACCGGCCTCCCCCCCCCGACCCGGGCGGGGCGGGGGCTCCGGGATGGGGGTTCAGTTTTGGGGTCCGTGTTCAGTCCCAGCAGGGCTCCCCACGCCCTCGCGGTACCGCACCGAGTCATCCCCACGGGGGGGCTGCTCCGCGGGAATGTGTCCGGGAGCAGAGACATAGTCACGGGGCTGAGCACTGCCAGTGGGTGACCCCTGGGTGCTGCCATGTTGCTTAGTACCCCCTAAAACTCCCTGCAGCTCTTAAACTTGACCCCCAGGCCCCTCTCTAGCTTCCATCTTTGCCCCTCAAACTCCAGCCTTGTGCCCCAAACTCCCCCTTCAACTCCATCCTTGCCCCCCAAAATCCCCTTCCATCTCCTATCCTTGACCCTCAAAATCCCAATTCCCATCCTTGCCCTTCAAGCTCCCCCTCCAGCTCCTATCCTTGCCCCCCAAATTCTCCATCCTTACCGCCCAAACTCCCCATCCTTGCCCCTCAAACTACCCCTCCAGCTCCCATTCTGACATTCCATCCCATCTTCATCCAGAATCCCCATTCCTAGGGTCACAGCCAGAGGCTGTGCCGCGGGGAGGGGGGGGGGGGCGGGGATTCCTCACTTGAAGCAGCAGCCCCTCTCATTTCAGTGGCCACAGGCAAGAGCCGAGGGCCGCTCTGCACACCAACCCACATCCCTCCTTTCCCAAGAGCCATTCCCAGGGCTCAGAACAGGCTACAACTGGATCTGGGCTCCTTGCACAGCACGGCTGGGCCAGCTGGCGATGCAGTGATGTCTGGGACATCACTTCACTTAGTTCTAAGAAATCAAGAACTGGCCTGGGTTCAGCTTGTGCAAGGACAGGGTGAGCAATCCACCTCCCTGCGCTCATTAACCAGGCGAGTGCCGGTTTTCCACCAGCTCCTGCTGGGATTGGGGTGGTGCTGCTCCAAAACCCAGCGACAAATCCCACCTACATGGGCAGGAACAGCACAGGGACTTGCTCTGTTGGCAGCATCTGCGGTTGCCAGTGCTTAGCTGGGGTGAAAGCTTGGAACTGGTGATTCTCAGGGTGCATATCAGCATTATCAGCGCCCTGAGATGTTGTAAAAGGAAGGAGAAAGGAGTCTGTGCCTCCCAAAAGGGTTAATGCAGCTATAGAGACTTCCACTTTAATGATGATTGTCATGTTTGCAGAGCACCAGAGCTCTGTACCTCGGGCATGGGTAGGGGATAAGACAAAACAGGCCTTCAAAATGGCCCCTGAAGTTTTGGAGATTTTTGATTTGCCCCCAGCCATGCCAGGCAGGACCTGCTGTGCTCAATTAGGTTGCTCTCAGCCACTAAAACTGAGCTAGGCTGAAGCCTGGCACAGCTTTAGCTGTCTCCAAAGCCTAGCTGGAATTGTCTGTCTCCCTCCCCAGGGGAAGGGGACCATGGTTTGTTTTATGTGCACGACCATTTGCTGCCACAAACAAACATGAATCATAGCAAACTCCATAAAGGGCGAGGGAAAGGAGGAGGGAAAAGAGGAGAGAAAGGAGGAAGGAAGGCATGTTGCAACATGAGTTAACCGGTGACACTTGGTGTCACTGGCTCTGGGAAGGAGCCTGGTGTCCCTGTGATGCCATTGGGGGGGTGGGGGGGTGCTCTTGAGAGGGACTGGAGCCTTGCCGG
Source organism: Lepidothrix coronata (assembly GCF_001604755.1). NCBI lineage: Eukaryota > Metazoa > Chordata > Aves > Passeriformes > Pipridae > Lepidothrix > Lepidothrix coronata. The sequence continues at coordinate 354,361 of NW_016690457.1, forward strand.
GCCCCTTTCCTTCCTTGGCATCCTCCTCCCCCTCTCGCCTGCTGGCACACACCCCTCGGCCCGTGACTCAGCCTCGCCCACGGGATGTGAATCCCTGCAAACCTCCCTCCCATGTCAGTCGCATGCGATGCCCAGGCTGCCCCTCGCTGCCTCCACGTGGGATGGCCGGCCCCTCTCTGACCTCTCTGGGACCCCCGCGCCAGGAGAGGGTCTCTCCTCTCTCCTGGCATGTCCAGGTGCAGGGGCTGTGGGACCGCGAACGCTCCTGGGTGCCCAAACCCAAGGAAAACCCAGGTCTGGCTGGGTACAGGGATGATCTCCAGCTCTTCAGCCCCATCTAGAGTCTGGACAGGCTGCAGCTGGTCCGAGCAGGAGCTGACACCCTGCCCGGCTCAGAGGGGGCTTCTCATTCCCAGACCCACTGCTGGGACCTGGTGGCTTTTCCCCACTGACACCAGAGCCACATGAGGGGCCCTGAAAACCAGAGAGAAGGGAACGCAGGAGGTAAACAGGCAAGTCAGCAGCTCTACCCTGACCCAATATGGGGATGAGATGGGACAACAGAGAGCCTTGCACAAGCTCACACTCCTAGCTTGAGGAATACACTCTGTCCCTGCCAGATATAGGGGTGTTGCATATGGATGAGGATTAAGGTGCTGATCGAGGGCCACCCCGCAGTGCAACAAGAGCCCTGATGCCATAACTCTCCTAGATGTCTCCATATCTTCTGGGTGTTTGCCCCTCTCCAGGGCAGGCACTATACCTTTGGGAAGTGCTGTGGGATCCTTGGACAAGAAAGATCACTGCACACCAATCATTTATGTTTCCTTGGGTGCCTTCACATCCTTGCGCTTCCTTCACCCATTAACCCCTGTGTTTTCCTCCCTTCCTGCTCCCTATCTCAGATGATTACACAATACACATTTAAAGGCCCTGCCTGTACATCCTCCTTGCACCCTTTTTCTTGTCTCTCAGCACAGCACCCCGGTGCCAGTGCTCACCACCCTGCCAGGAAACTGCAGATAAACTCAGCTGAGGGGAGAGCAGGAGGGAGGGCTCTTATCTGTGCCTGGCTTCCCTCCTCTGCAGTGCCTTGTTACCATGACAAAACCTGCATTTTTTAACCACCACTCAGACACAGTTGATCTCATCTCATCCAGAAGCACCAAGAAGGGAGCAGTCACAGGGACTGTCGGATGATGACATGTTTCTCGCCAGCTGACACCAGGAAGGCCGTCACACTGCTGTTGGGGACAGAGCAGGACCCAGCAGAATCTGAAGGAAGCAGTTTTGGCCGCAGGACAGCCCTTCTCTGCAGCCTATAGCCTTTGCTCCCTTAAAATTGCTCCAGTGATCACATGCCCTTGTCCCTCTCACAAAGCACAAAAGGAATCTGTGTATGGACAGAGACAATAAAATCCCATCCCCCAAATCCTGGTGGGGCTCTTTGCCCCCAGGTAGCCCAGCTCAACACTCCCTGGGCAATAGGTGAAGGCCAGGAACCGTCAGCTCTGAGATACGGGTGGGCGTTCAGGGTGCTGGCAAGGCAGAGCAACTCCAGCAATTCCTGCAGCCCTTGGCCAGTGCCCTTCTCCAGAGGGCTCCAGGGGCTCCTATCATACACAATCCCAGCAGCAGAGTCCAAATATGCTCACAACAGCTTGTGACTTCCCTACAGGCATTCACTGCTAATGGGGAATAAAACTCACTCTGCCAGCTCACAGCTAAGGGGACACTGACCAAGCACTGCACGGCCAAGTACTCAGGGCCTTCGCTGTTGGAGCCCAGGGCAAGGGCTTCTCCCAGGGCCTTAACTGTAATCAGGATCCTTTGCAGAGTTGCAGCTGCCAAGGGCCATCCTTAGTCAGAGCACAGAAAAGCTGCTGCCAAAAGACACAAACTCCAGAGCAATGCAGGTGTTTGGAGCAGATGGCAGGGCACAGTCACTCAGACATAAAGCATATGACCCCCCAGTGCAGTCCAGAGACAAGATCATCTCCAGGAAGGCAGCTCACATCTTCTTTCCATCCCTCCAGTTTATTCCTGCAACTTCTGTATTTGCCAGATTGGGCCTGGCACCACTCTCTGGGTTGCATTTGACCACTGATACAATTAAATGCCCTCAGCATAAGTCCTATAGCCAGGGCCAGGCAACTGGGTCACAGGCAACAACAAGGCCATCAGAAGGCATGTCATTGGAGGGAAGGATAAAAGGCATGCATGTTCCTAAGAAAAGCCAGAGTTAATGAGCGGATAGACAGCTGAGATGTCCCATATCCCTTGGCTCTGGATCATTTCATCCCAACCACACAAAGAATTCAAGTGGCTTGTCCTCCTGCAGTTGATCCAAGCAATGTGCCATCTGGGCACTCAGTCCCAGCACAGGGGAAGCGAAAACAAACACCAACTGAGCTACTAAGTGCTCTTTCCACACTTGTGAACAGACCCTTGTGTTTGCACTTCCCTGTGCAAACAGAGCAAAAGCCACAAATCCTTCGAGCTGAGTTTATACCAGCAGCCTCCTAGAAACCAGCAGCAGGGAAACTCTCGGCCAAGGTGCAAAGACGGGTGTCCAAGAGGCACAAACAATGCTGTGTGGTCTGGCAACACCCATCGGGGAAGCGGCTCACCCAGAGCGGACATCGCAGCACCAAGGGGGTCCCAACATGCTCTCCCTGGTGCAGAGCCCCACCCCGTGCCCCAACCTTACCAGGGATGAGCTGGCAGTGGCGGCTCAGGAAGGTCTGGTAGGCTGAGTAGTCCCTGTAGACAACGTTGAGCCCGATGCTGCAGCTCTCAAGCCAGTGCACGGTGGCACCGCCGTGGGCGCTCACCTCCAGCGCTTGCACCCGCAGCGCTCCCCGCAGCTCCAGCTGCACCCGCCCGTGCAGCAGCTCCCTGCTCCCATGGGCTGGGCCGTCCTCCAGCTTCACCACCAAGCTCTGCACGCACCCTGGGAGCTGCATCGCTGCGGGCCCCACTCTCCTGGCAGCTCTGGGAGGCTGGAGCCTTCCAGGGAAAGGAGGACGAGCAAAGGGCTACATCAAAATCCCCTGATTTATCCTAAGTGGCCCCACCCTGCAGGCCTTCCCGGGGGGTTCGACTGAGCCCCTGTTTTGCAACGATGTTTTAGGGTTGACCTCATGTGCGTGGGGCTGGTGCCGGGGCCACGGGGCTGAGGGACGTGTTTTTAAAGGGATCGATGAATAACGTGACTTCAGCCTTATCTCTGAGTCACAGGCGCTGCCGACGTGACACCGGGACGTGCCAGTGGCTCCGTCGGCGGCAGGGAGGGGTGTCACACACCACCAGCCCTCCTGGGAGATTTCATACGGGTGGGCAATCAGAGAAAGCCTGTTTGGCCTTCCCAAGGCACTGCTGGAAATGGTGGGAGAAGAGTTTAGAAAGCAAAGACCCTCACCCCAAAAAACCAGTTTTACTTTCCATGTCTGAAGTTGGATCAAAATCCACATGAAAAAGTGAATAACCACAGTTAGTTCCAGCAACAGCTCTCCCAGCTGGTGCCACCAAGGGGTGATTCCAGCATTTATCCCCAGGGAACTGTGGCTGTTCCTGCAGCAGCACAGGTGGCAATGGCACCTCAGAGTCACATCAAAGTAATGGGGCAGAGCTGTAGCAGATGCAAGTTCCTGTTACTCCACCAAATGGTGCACCTGAGGTGTTTGAATACAGGTGTTTACAGGGACTGAGGAGAGGTGCCTGTATGCATTTGCAAGATGTGAATGCGTGGCTTCTTTGAAGTACATGTGGAGCAAAGATTCCATTCCCCCATTCCCGAGGAGTCAGATCCCCAGAGGAAAGCACAGTGGAGCAAAGACTGTCCCGTTCCTGAGAGACAAAGAGTCAAATGCCCAGAGGAAAGCACAAGGGCACTGCTCACACACAGACTGCAGCAGCTGGGAACGAAGCCCAAAGGCTTCAGGGCTGGCTCACGGGGAATCAAACCCATCTGAGAAGAGCTTGTGAAGTGCCAAAGCAGCAGCTGGCCCTGCTCACTCAGCCCCCCCAAGGGCTGACCAGCCCCCACTGACCCCTCTGGAACACACCTAGACCCCAAGCAGAGTTAGTGCAAGCTCAGCAGTCGGGAAACCCACGTGAGTGACCAACTCAACAAAAACACCCAGCTCACCTCTAGGAAAACAGCCCACACTCATCACAAGCTGAGCAGAGTTGCCCAGCTGCCCTACTGTCCACTGACCTTTGGTTCCAGGCCTTGACACCAAAATCTATACAGATTCCAGCCCCACACAGCCCTGACAGTGCTTCTCACTCTGTTTCTGGTCTCTTGCCCTTCCTCTGTGCTTCCCCCAGCCCACCTGCTTCCTCCTGCCCCTGTGCCTGCCCAGAGGTCTCCTGCAATCCAGAGGGATGTGTCACCCACTGGGTCCTGCAATCCAGAGGGGTGTCACCCGCGGCTTTGGGCTAATCTCCCAGTGTTTATTCTTGCTGTCACAACACCTCCTTGTGTCCTCATTCAATCTGAGAAATAGATGTTCCCTGTGACAACACACAGAGGGGGGCAAGAGCAGAGCACAAGGAAGCTTGGAGATCCCACGCCGTGTGGGCAGCTCACAGGGCCTGGTTGATGGAGGAGGGAGAATGTCACCTTCCCCTGGGGACAGGGCCTTTCCAGGGTCACCGTGGGGACACACAGCTCACTTGGGAGTCTGCCTTTTGGATTTCAGCTGGGCCTCTAGACTTGGGTGTCGTCACCCCTCTGCTCAGTCCTGCAGATGTCCTGTGCCGTCCTGGGCAGCCCCACATGGGAACTTTTCATCTGAGAAGAGAAAACATCTCTCAGCACATTGGGATGGGGCTGAGAAAGGGGCAGGTGGCCCCACAGAACCTGGCAGCCCCAATATCTGAGCCTGGTGGTGCTACATACCCAGGTGCACCTCACCTGGGCAGCTGCAACACCCTCTGTCTCTGGCAGATGCTCAGTGGTGCAGAGATGTTTGCCATGGGCGGACACCTCCAGGCAGGCCAATTTTCCTCCTCTGACCCTCTGTGGGAGACCAGAATCACCTACTTCCCTCCAACATTCCTTGGCTTAAGGATTTGGTTGCCTGTCCTTCCTCTCCTTTCAAGATATTCCTTATCTACAACTCTGCCTCCACAGAACATTCACCCGAGGCTGGAGCAGACAGGATTTGCTGCACACTGTCCCATCCCCAAACTGATGATGTCAAGGGGAGGCTGCAGCTTTGCTGGGTATAAACCCACTTCTCCAAGCCACCCCATGGTTAATCCAAGCCTATTAAGGCTGGACCCGCTGGGGAGTCGCTGTTTCTGCTGCCTGTGTGGGACCAGCATGGCTTGCATGGTTGTGACAGAACTTTCATCTGCTGACAGATGGAATTGAAATAAAAATTAAATTCAAGGCAGTAAAAAAGGGAGGCAGTACCAGAGAAGCTTTGCAGGCACAGATCCACGTGTGAGGAGAGGAAAAGGCCAGCTCTGCCGTCAGCAGTTTGCTCAAAACCTTCACCCAGACACAAAACAACTCCCAGGGTGAGGAGGCAAATGAAGAAACTCACATGGCAGTTACGGGAATATCACTCCATATGGCAGTTATGGAGCTGCTCCAGAAGTCTGGGGTCAAGGAAAAGATCAATTCACCTGTGATCTGTTCCACATTTTGTAAATCAAATGGCTTTAAAGATCCATGGCATGAAGGGGCCTCTCTCTTGCTGGCCATGAGAAATAGGAGGCAAGGTCAGAGGAGGATTCTCTTAATGCCTTCCATGGCCATCTCTAACCACATCCCTTCCTGAGGTTGCATAAGTGGAGCTTTTGATCAAAATCCTCTCCTTCCTCCCAAAAATAAACACAAACCAACTTCTAAAAACAAACATGGCAAGGCAAAAGATCAAGCCACTGGTTCGTGTCCCAGAAATCACTCACATCACCTGAACATGCCAAGTGTTGCTGCAAAGAAGTGGCTGTTGAGATGTCATTTATGGGGGTGGAAGTGCCAGTCTGTACCTGTGGCCTCTGTGTCACAGCCTTACCCTTCCTAACTGTGCAGTGGGAAGAACTCTTGATTTTGAGGTGGATAATCTAGTGTAGCCATTCCCTTCCTAAAGCTGTTCATGTGGTGGATCTGGGAGGCAGCACATTCCTTGTCATAAACCCTACAAGATATCAAATATGAGCTTTGTTTGATAAATTACATTGCTCATCAGAAAGGGCAGTTCCTGGGATCAGGTTCTCCTGCTGATACCAGTGTGTCCTCTCATCCAGGGCACTGTTTCTGCTTCTGGTCTCCCTAAATTTAACACAGGACAAGCTGGAGGGAGCCAACAAAGCTACAGAACAGCCACTTAAAGCATAATCACTTTATTTCCCCTCTGTTTTTCCACCTTCTTAGTTTTCACTTGCACAGATCCCACGCCTTTCAGGACAGAATTCCACATGGGAACACACTGCCCTTTAACTGTGTCCTGGCCCTCCCTAAAATCATGTTACCTGTTCTCTTGGCTTTGCAGGTGGAGTCCATCCACCCTCAGCCTGTGCTCAGCGAGGAGTGTGGGAACAAGACTGTCCATCCCTTTAACAGTGAGAACGTACCCTGCCAAACAGCCAGGCAGGGGGAGGAAAGGGGTTATTCCTAAAAATGCTCTATGCGATTCTTAGATCCAGACACACAGAGGCAGCGAGTGCTGTGAGTCCGCGGAGAAGTGTATGGGTACCAGTGATGTTCTCTTTAGTGTGTCTTGTGAGTTACTGAAATACCTAAATACTGCTCTAAGGAAACGACAGAATCACAGAATGGAAGGGACCACAGTGCTTTACCTAGTCCCACCTCCCTGCTCAGGCAGGGCCATTCCAGAGCACTGGATGTGTCCAGGGGGTTCTGGAACATCTCGAGTAAGGGAGACTCCACACACTACTTGGGCAACCTGGAACACCACAGAACAAGGGAACTGGGGGTCAGCAAAGGGCTGACGAGGGGTTCGCGGACCAGACTGGGGAAGGAGACGCTGTGAAAGGGGGGAGGCCCTGAGGAGGGAGGCCCTGGTGGGGAGGGGGACTCGGGCAGACGAGGCCGGGCCGGGCCGGGCTGGGCTGGGCCGCGTTGCCATGGCGACGGCTGCACCGCCTCCTTCCCGACGTGCCCGGGCGCGCCCGTGACGTCTAACCCGGAAGCGTTGCCATGGCGGCGGCTGCGCTCCGCGGCCTGGAGGCCGCGCTGGAAACGCACCGGGGACGGGACCGGGCCGTGAGTGAGGGATGGGGGGGTCTGACCCACCGGGACCGGGCCGTGAGTGAGGGATGGGGGGGTCTGACCCGCCGGGAGCGACGGATGGGGGGTCTGACCCGCCGGGACCAGGCTGGGACTGACGGGCCCGACCCTGCGGTGACCCGCCCTTTAGGGAAAGAGAAGCACTTAAAGTGCATTTAAAGGCTCGATGGTGGAAAGGAATGATAAAAATCCGGAGGGTCCGCAAACAGTCAGAGAGGTTACTTGGCGTGAGAATTGGTGTATTGGTGCCTGAGCCCAGGGTGAGGGGGTTTGGGGAAAGAGGTGGAGGGAAAGGGACGGGAGGAATTCAGGAGGGAGAGGGGAATTAAGGAAAGAGAGGGAGAAAGGAAGAGAAAGAGGAAAAGAGAAAAGAAACTTCAAAAGGAGAGAATTAAAGAAAGGAGAAAAGAGAGAATTTAAAAAGAAAAGAAGAGAAAAAGAGAGAATTAAAGAGAAAAGAGAGAGAGAATTAAAGAGGAGAAGAGAGAGAAAAAGAATTAAGGAGAGGAGAAAAGAGAAACAAAATTAAAGAAAGAGAGAGGAAAGAGAATTAAAGGAAGAAAGAGAGAGAAAAAGAAAGATAAATAGAGAAAATGAGAAACTTAGAGGAGAAAAGAGAGAAAAGGAGAGAATTAAAGAAAGGATAAAAGAGAGGAAAAGGTAGAATTAAAGAGAGAAAACAGAAGTCCTGGTTCCAGCATCAGCTTCTCTGGACCCCACACCCCCCAGTCCCACCGCTGACCGGGCCGTGCCCCACAGGTCCGTGCCCTGTCCTACAGCCTCCAGCTGGTGGGAGGAGCCCTGCCCGGGCCCGGGGGGCTGCCAGGGGGGCTCCTGGCTGCCTCTGCCCAGCTCAGCTCCTGCCGCACCGTCCTGCGCCTCTTCGACGACCTGGCCATGCTCCAGCACAGCTGCGGCTACGGGCTGGGCCCTGAGGTGAGAGCGGGGAGGGGGGTCCCCCACAGCCCCCCTGGCCACCCTGTGCGTGTTCTGGCCTGTCCCCTTTTCCCCCCTCCCGCAGGATGAGGATGTGCTGGTGCGGGGGCTCAGCGTGCTCTGCAACGTGGCCAACCAGCTCTACTACCCCTGTGAGCACCTGGCCTGGGCGGCTGATGTCGGAATTGTCCGTGCCGCTTCCCAGAGGTGGTGGACCCTGAGCACGGCGCTGTGGGGCTCTGCCCTGCTCTTGGGAATCCTGCGGTAAGGCCCGGTGGTGATCCATCGGGATAAAACAAAGGGCCCTCTGGCTACTGGAGGTGCTCTTGCTCATGGAAGAGAAAAAAACCCTCCTGTTTGGTGCTATAGGAGAAATAACTCTGCTGTTTTCAGGTCCCTGAAGGTCTTGTGCCAGTTGAGAAGAAAACTGAGGCAGCACAAGTGGTATGATTTCCTTCCTTGGCTGTACAGCTGATCATGGAATCCCAGAATGGGATTGGGAGGTTGGGAAGGACCTTAAAGCCCATCCAGTTCCATCCCCTGCCATGGGCAGGGACGCCTTCCACAAGCTCAGGTTGCTCCAAGCCCTGTCCAACCTGGCCTTGGACAATGCCAGGGATGGGGCAGCCACAGCTTCTCTGGGCAACCTGTGCCAGGGCCTCCCCACCCTCACAGGGAAGAATTTCTTCCCAATATCCCATCTAACCCTGCCCTCTGGAAGTGGGAAGCCATTCTCCCTTGTCCTGTCCCTCCAGGCCCTTGTCCAAAGTCTCTCTCCAGGTCTCTTTAGCACCCTTTTAACCAGTTTTCATTATAATTTAACCCCATACACCAGTTCTCATTTGTATCCATCACAGTTATTAGGATATTCTGGACTATCACTGATATTCCCTTTGCTTCCAGCAGCACATCCTCACCTCAGAGCCAGAAGTTGAGAGCCCAGGTGAAGGCAGAGGTTCTGAGCATCCTCATGGACGCAGCAGATCTTTCCAATGCCATCCATTGGCTGCCTCCAGGATTCCTCTGGGCTGGAAGGTTCCCCCCGTGGTTAGTAGGGCTCCTGGGGACCATCTCCTCCCTGATTGGAATCTACCAGGCATCCAGAGGAGGAAATTCTGAAGCTGTTTAAATAATTGAGCTTCAGGAGCCAAATTCCCACGTGGTAAAAGTGCCTTTAGTGAGGCAGGGTGTATTTTAACTTTCCTGTGTGTTGCTGATTGTAATCCCATACATCCTTTGTGTGGATTGTAATTGGGACTGGAATCAAGGTGTCTGTTGCAGAGAGGATTGTTTGCAGTTGATAATTTTTGTCTCTCTCCATCAGAGAAATCTTTCAGGTGAATCCTCTGAAAATCAATCTGCGGTTGGTAAAATTGAAGGGGGGAAAAGTGCCTTCCATCCTTCCTTCCTCTGTCCCAAAAGATAAATGCAACCTTCCAGTGTTTTCTGGAAGAAAAGAGCACAAAGTCGGTGTTAGGTGGAAAAACTGTCGTGGTTCTGTCACACAAAACTCCTAAGGGACAAATCCTGCAAGTTCATCCTCCAGGACAGGGGCACAATCCATATCCTGGGAGTTTCAGATATTTTGGGGTTTGAGCCCAGAGCAAAAAGAGGAGTGAAAAGTGAAAAGTTTTGTTTGTGACAGAGGCAAGAGGGGAAGGAAATAGCATCTGGAAGCAGAGCGAAGCTTCCTTCTAGTCTGCCTTGCTCATTCAAGGAAAAACTGAGGAAGTTGAGACTTCCAGGAGCTCTGAGGCTCTAGCTGTGCCTTCGTGGAATGCCACCGGGTGGAGCTCTTCCACCAGGCTCCGGCAGATGCTAACGGTCTTTTTTTTGTTGTTTTCTTTTTTAAAAAAAAAAGGCAGGAAATTTATGAATCACCTTTCAAAGGAGCAATCAAACGGATGCCGAGATGGGCTTTGCAGTTACAGTTCTGGGCGTTGCCAATAATAAACGACACGAATCAAAGGTGGCCTTGAGTGATCGTTCCCTCTGAGAGCAGGGAAAAGTTCTTTAGATAGTTCTGGAAAGCTCCAGGCAGTTCCCAGGGGTCAGAAAACATGAGTGCTCTGTGACCTGCAGCTCCCCATGTGTTAACAGCCTTCCTCCCACTGAAATAAATCTGAGCCCCTGACTGGCTGCCATGGAAATGCACCCTTTGAAAACGGTTCTGTGGTGTCCCTGCACCATTCCAGGGGCTTCCACCTTGTTTTTGTTGTTGCTTTTGGCATGGACAGGGGGAGCTGTGTCCTGCCTGTGTTCAAAGAGCAGAGGAGGTCTGGATGCTCTTTGTCCTTTGCCTTGTCCTTGCTGTTTACCTGGACCTTCACCCTGCAGAGTGTCCCTGAGAATGCCTTTCCTGGCTGTGCTGGGAATTTGGTGCCAGATTTACAGGTTTTGGTACAATTCTGAGCGTAGGCAGAGCTTACCTGGAGGAGACTCTTGGTTTTTTTCTCTACTTTTCTGAGTCCTGTGCCTGAACAGGGAGAGGAAGCAGATCCTTCAGCTTAGGGACAGCTGTGGCTCTTGCCTGGTCCTCTCACCCACCGTGGTGACTCCTGTTGCAGTTTAATTTTAATAATAAATCAGATTATTTTTGTATTCTTAACCCTATTAAATCATTCCTTCAGGACTTGCTCTCCTGCTCAGCACAGGATGTGGTGTAGCTCTAACTCTTCAGTAAAAAGACCCTAAAACCCCCACCTAACCTCTGATGCCAAATTTTTAAAGCTCTAAACCTTGCTTTAATTTTAACATACAGAAAAGGCACTGTAAACTGCTCTAAGTGCATTTGCTTCATCCAATTCCTCATGAAATGATTTTAAGTTACAGCTGGTGGAGCTGAAACATGCAGAGATAAAGCAATATTGGGTGATTCAGAATTTCTGGAATTTGTATTTTTTCCTTGGGGTGGCTTTGATCCCTGATTAAGCACCTGTGGCGGCTGCTGCTACCTGCCCAGAGCAGCACTTGCTCATTTTTAGCACAAGACCTTGTGTGGGCAGACTTGATTTTCCCAGAACTTGCTTTTTTGTTTTGGTTTTTTTTTTCTCTTTTCTGCTGCGGCCATCAGCCCAACTCGGCTCCTGCTCCTGAGAGAGGGTGACAGTACCCTTCCTTGGCAAGGAAAGGTGATGGTGGTGCAGGTGATGGGCTGCCCCGGGGGAGGTAAAGATGAGCAGCACCTTCTGTGCAGGAGCAACCGCTGGATGTTTTCAAGCTCCAAATTTCAAAGGTGGGCTCCGTGCAGGAAAACTTGCTGAGCAGGGCTGGTTTGTCTGGCCGCAACCTGCCTTTGTCAGCAGGGCGGGATCCAAAGGCCGCGGGCGCGCGCTGCTGATCCCAGCCCGGCTGCCCACTTTATGGCCCTTAATGGTGGGGTGGCTCCGTCCGCACAGCTCCGCCGGGTTCAGGAGCCTCAGATCCGGCGGCCCGAGTCCTCGGCCGCTGCCTCAGCCGCGCTGCGGTGCTGGGGCTCGGGGGGCGATGCTTGGAGCGGGGGGACACGGACACGTGCGGGGGGTGAATGGGAGTGGTCAATGGGGGGACACGGACAAGTGCGGGGGATGAATGGGGAGTAATCAATGTGGGGGCATCAATGGGCGGGCTAACGGGCTGCGCATGCGCACTCCCGGTTCCGCCTTCCATTCACCAGGAGCGAGCGCAGGGCGCCGCGGACGCTGATTGGCTGCTGCGCGGGCGGGGGCGGGGCCGGCACGGGGCGGCCACGCGGCGGCGGCAGAACGGGCGGGGAGGGGGGCCGGGACCGGGACCTCTGAGCAGAGCGAGGGACCTCTGAGCGAGGTGCGGGACCTCAGAGCCGGGTGCGGGACCTCTGAACGAGGTGCGGAACCGCGGGTGCGGGACCACGGGGCCTGGTGCGGGACCTCTGAGCCAGGTGCGGAGCCGGGGCGGGCCCGCGGGGCGGGCTGGGCGCGGCAGCCCCGGGAGCGCACATCGCCCTCTCTCCCCGTACTACGCGGGGCTCGGCGGAGCCCTGAGCTGCCCTGGCGTTTGGTCCGGGAGCGTCCGGTGCCCCGTTTCGGTTAGCGCTGGGCGAGACCCGCAGCTGCGGGAAGGTCCCTCCGAGCTCCCCGTTCCGGGCGGTACCGCACTCCCGCCGCCGGCTCCTCTCGGGCGCTGCTCCCCCGCCAGTGCCGGGCGCCCCGTGCTGACTCGCCGCTTTTCCCTTTGCAGAGCGGTCTCAGCACTATGTCCGTTAGCAGCCACGAGAACCGGAAATCCCGCTCGAGCTCCGGCTCCATGAACATCCACCTCTTCCACAAACCGGGCCACGCCGACAGCCTCCTCACCCAGCTCAACCTGCTCCGCCAGCAGAACCTCTTCACCGACGTGGTGCTGCGGGCGGGGAACCGCAGCTTTCCCTGCCACCGTGCCGTCCTTGCTGCCTGCAGCCGCTACTTCAACGCCATGTTCAGCGGGGGCCTCAAGGAGAGCAGAGATGCCGAGGTGAACTTTCACGACTCCCTGCACCCCGAGGTGCTGGAGCTGCTGCTGGACTATGCCTACTCAGCCCGGGTACTGATCAACGAGGAGAACGCCGAGTCCCTGCTGGAGGCTGGGGACATGCTGCAGTTCCAGGATATTCGGGATGCCTCGGCCGACTTCCTGGAGAAGAACCTCTACCCTGGGAACTGCCTGAACATGCTGCTGCTGTCTGACGCCCACTGCTGCGAGCGGCTGCTGGAGCTGTCCTGGAGGATGGCGCTGGCCAACTTCACCTCACTCTGCAAGACCGAGGATTTCCTGAGGCTGCCCAAGGACAAGCTGCTGGAGCTGGTGGAGAGTGAGGAGCTGGAAGTGGAGGATGAGACGCTGGTCTACGAGGCTGTCATGGGCTGGATCCGGTACGATCTGCCTCGGCGCCACGAGGTTCTGCCGGAACTGCTGCGCTCTGTCCGCCTGGCCCTGCTCCCTGAGTCCTACCTGTGCAAACAGGTGGCCTGTGAGAAGCTGGTGACCAGCCACAAGCTGGGGGAGGAGATCGTGGCTGACGCCGTGCGATGCAAGATGAAGATCCTGCAGAATGATGGGCTGGTGACGGGGTGCTGCGCCCGGCCTCGCAAGGTCAGCCAGGCCCTGCTGCTGCTCGGGGGCCAGACCTTCATGTGCGACAAGATTTACATGCTGGACCATAAAACCAGCGAGATCATCCCCCGTGCCGACATCCCCAGCCCCCGTAAGGAGTGCAGTGCCTGCGCCATTGGCTGCAAGGTTTACATCACTGGGGGCAAAGGCTCCGAGAACGGCGCTTCCAGGGACGTCTGGGTCTACGACACTCTTCATGATGAGTGGGCAAAAGCTGCTCCCATGCTGGTGGCGCGGTTTGGCCATGGTTCCGCCGAGCTAGACCACTGCCTGTACGTGGTGGGGGGTCACACAGCCATGAGCGGGGCCTTCCCAGCCTCTCCCTCCGTCTCCCTCAAGCAGGTGGAGCACTATGACCCTCAGCTGGACAAGTGGTCCCTGGTGGCCCCTCTCCGGGAAGGCGTCAGCAACGCTGCTGTGGTGGGGGCCAAGATGAAGCTGTTTGTTTTTGGGGGCACCAGCGCCAACCAGAACAAGCTGCCCAAGGTGCAGTGCTTCGACCCCTGCCAGAACCGCTGGACAGTGCCCACGAGCTGCCCCCAGCCCTGGCGCTACACGGCGGCTGCCGTGGTGGGCAGCCACATCATGGTCATCGGCGGGGACACGGAGTTCTCGGCCAGCTCCGCCTACCGCTTCCACAGTGACACCTACCAGTGGTCCAAGTTTGGGGATGTCACTGCCAAGCGCATCAGCTGCCGCGCTGTCACCTCGGGAAACAGGCTGTACGTGGTGGGGGGCTACTGCGGGGCCCAGCGCTGCAAGACCCTGGACTGCTACGACCCCTCGTCCGACACCTGGAGCAGCATCACCACGGTGCCTTATTCCCTCATCCCCACTGCCTTTGTCAGCACCTGGAAGTACCTGTCTGCCTGAGAGTGGCAAAGACTGGGAGGTAAATAGTTGTGGATCAACCTAGAGCTCCTATGTATAACTTTGTGCTGCACAAAGGTTAAACCTTGAGGGGCAGATGCACGTGGATCTGGACTGCAGTTGTCCTCGTGTGAGCATCAGCTCCAGAAAACATGTTTTCAGGCTGGCAGTTTGGGATCTAAAACCCTGCAGGAGAGAGAAAGTCTCTTTAAGGTGCCAAAATGCTGCAGGGAGAAGATTGGTATAAATAACAGGACTCTTAACCTGGCATCTTAGCCCTGCCACCAAGTCTTGGCCTATGCAAAGATTTTGGGGAATGCTCTGTGTGAGGATTGGGTGTCATCCCTAGGTCAGAAGGCTGCTGGAGTGGATGTTTTCCCAGGCTCGGTGTCTGCAGGAGCTGGGACAGACCGTGCGGTTCCACGGGGCTGCTTTTAGCACAGCTTCCTCCTCCTGGTGCCACAGTTAATCTGCCAGTGGCACCCAAATGTCTTGTGGGACGCCAGGGCTGGGAGCTGGTGCCAGAACAAGATTATAGCTGGGATTTAGTCCCAGAGTGGTGGGTAATTGCGTTTATAAGACAAACCCTGTCTATGTATAAACACAGGGTTTCTCTGCTTCTAATTATTCCCTGGTGTCCCTTTCATGCCATTGCTTCCCTGCTACATAGAGATTGACTTTCAAACATTTGCAACTGGAATTAAACCTTTCTAAAAGGCTCTTTGGCAGAAATGATGCCAATGAATCACAGATCCTGCAGGGTTTTTATTTTCTCCTTGCAAGAGTTGTACTAGTCAAATGAACTTATTAATGCAATAAAATATCCTGTGATACCTGTAGAAGATTCCTGGACCTTGAGGGAAATCAGCAGCCATTCATTGCTGAGCTCTCTGTAGGATCCAAGGCCTGAGGGGTGTTGGGTTTGCTGTGCACTGGTGTCACAACACTCTGCTTCAGGCTTCACACCTTATTATGCCAGTGTCTCACTTGACTGAGGATCCAGATGGATCCAGATGGAAAACACCTCCTCCTATCCAGCAAGTCCGTGAGCTGGGTGCCAGTGTGGGTCCCACCAGCACCTGCAGGGCTCAAGGCAATACAGCTCTGGCTTTGAAGTGCTCCTGCAAATCCATCTCCTTGGTCAGCCCAGGGAGGGGACAAGCATAGAGGGACCTCCTTGGGCTGGAAGCTTGTGCTGTCCCTGGAGACAGCAAAAGGTGTCCAGGTTTTCCACTAACTTGTGTGATCTCAGAGCAGGAACCAGAGGGATATTTTGGGTTTTTAGTGGTATTTACTAGAAAGGACAAAGGACGCTCCTGACTGGCCACAGGCTCTGGACTGTGCTGCTGGGACTCTCAGCACAGGCAGCACTAGAAGCTGGAATGTCTGAACATGTGACAGTACTTTGCCCATGGGCTGGTTCTTTACATTTATTTTTTTTATACAGCAGTTGTGTGTTTATTACTCAGCCTGGAGCTACTTAAATAAATTTGAATAAAATCCATTGTGTTCATTGCCTGCTCTGTACGATTAAGCTGCAGGTTTTCCCAGCCCTTGCTATATAGTAAGGAGTATTCCCTGCTTGAGTCCAAATCAAGGGCTCAGATCTTCCCGTATCTTTGTAACATGGGACTGAGGGAAGCCCAGCTCTCACACTGCCTTCAAGCTTTGAGGAACACACAAATCTGTTTAAAACTCCAAAGGTTAAGCTATTCTCTGTCCTTACCTGGTCATCCTCCATGGAGCTGGGTTTCCTCACTGTCCAAAGGAATGGGGGAAAGTGTTGCCCCTTCTGTCCCCAAGGGCTGTGCACTCCAGGCCCTGCTCCAAGGGAGGGGGGACAGTGGCTGGGAAGGAAAAGCTCTGTTAGATGGGTAGGAGACAGGAATCAGTACAGTCAGAGGAAACAGGACCAAAGGTACAACCAACTGTCTCACCATGGAAGCAGGGTCTGGGTGTGATCCATTATTTCAGAGTTAAATAAATCAATGTCACAGCCCTTCCGAGCTGCTCGTACAGGCAGCTGGCATGACTGGAAATGAGCTGCCCTGCTGGGGACTGGAGCAGATACACAGACTTCATTTCCACCCTGTTTTCTGATGCCTTTGCCATTTTCAGCTCCCAGGCTAGGCCTTTTTTCATGTACCCTTGCTGTGCCACCTCTCCATCACTGGCTGCAGGGAGAGGAGCCCACAGCCTGGAGCACACAGGAAGCTGCAGGGAAAAAAAGACCCATTTCAGTGGGAAAAGGCTGTTAAGATCATGGAGTCCAACCACCTAGCAGCTCCCAGCTTGGCTGTGCCTCACACACACACACATGCAGGCAAGGGAAAGTCATGGCACAGGACAAGGCTGGGATGGGCAGCCATCAGGAAGTGTCTCCAACCCTGTTCCCAACCAGGAGCAGTTTCACCTTTGTTCCATCCACAGTTCCTCCTGAGGGTTGGACAGAGTGTGACTTTGCTCAGCAAGTTGGAGGAGCAGAGCTTTCATTCATGGCTGTTTGAGCAGCAGCTGTTTTATTTATGCTGCCAAGCAATAAGTGTTGGCTCCCAGCCACATCCTGCTCTGGGGACGGAGCAGCTCCAGCGGCTCAGGTCCACATGCCTCCCGCGCCTGGCGCTGGGCATCATCTGAGCTGGGTTTGGGTAGTCTCAGCTGGTGGAACCAGCAGCCCCCACTGCTGCTGAAGGCTTTACAAGGGCTGGGCATTGTTTCCTCATTTCAGTCCAACTGCCTCTCAGGGAAAACCAGCACTACAAGCACATCGGGGCTCAGCTGCACCGGTGGCTCCCTGCTGCTGGCAACAAAACCTCATCCTCCTTCACCTGGCAGACAGCCCTGTGCCATCCCTCCAGCTCCACCTCCTGCTGGCAGGAACCAGCTCCCAGCCCAGCAGGGAGCACCCTGGGGAAAACCAGACAGCTTTACTTGTGCTTGGGTCTGCTGGAGTCAAGTCATCCCAACAGACCTGTTTTCCCAGTTTGACATTTCCATGCATTGATCCACTTGCTGCTTCAGTGCCGGGGCCAGAGGATTCAGGCCAACTGAGCTGGAGCTGAATTTGGTTGCTGGGGCAGAAATCCTCCTGAATGAACAGAGTTTAGAATCTCAACATAGCTCAGACTTAGGCATCTCCTCCTAGCCCAGCTCCCCCATTTGTAGCTGCACCCCTCCAGCTGCAGGAGCTAAACCCCAGCGCACAGTCACATCTGGAAGAGGCAACACACATGGGCTTCACTAGGCTCAAAGCCAAAACAATCTAAGTGTGACATTGCTGTCTCAAGGGATGGTCCTATTCTCACACAAAGCCTACAAGCCACCACAGCCAGAGAAATAGGGGATCAGACTGACCCACCTCCCTCCTGGCCAGAAGGCAAGACAGTTAGGGTTGATTTTAAGAGAATTCTACTGCTGCTTAGGGGCGTTCTGCTCAGCAGCTCCTGCTGCCAGAGCACTGAGGCAACACATGGCTTTTCTCCCTTCCCAGCTCAGCAGTAACTTAAAAATTCCACTTTCTGGCTAACATGGGACATGGATCATTCCAATGTTCTGCAGCACACCCACCACACATCTAGCAAGGAACTGTTACAATGACAATTCATGGTAGCCCAGCAAAACAAAGCTCTAACTACACACAGTGTGTTTTTTGTCCAGTGTTCTAGGAGGGAAAACAGACACTGCACACCTAACTGTCTGAAGTTCCCTGGCAAATCTGCTTATCACATGCAGTGATCTGAGATGGCTTCAGGTCTAGCAACACACTGTGCCCCTCACAGTGAAATGACATCAACTGCTGCTCTGACGTGGGAGAGGCACATTTGCTCCTGTGCACATGGAATCATGGAATGGTTTGGGTTGGAAGGGACCTCAAAGATCATCCAGTTCCATTCCCCTGCTGTGGGCAGGGACGCCTTCCACGAGCCCAGGTTGCTCCAAGCCCTGTCCAACCTGGCCTTGGACAATGCCAGGGATGGGACAGCCACAGCTTCTCTGAGCAACCTGTGCCAGGGCCTCCCCACCCTCACAGGGAAGAATTTCTTTCCCATATCCAATCTAACCCTGCTCTCTGTCAGGCAGAAGCCATTCTCCTTTGTCCTGTCACTCCAGGCCCTTGTCCAAAGTCAAGGAGCCCCACAACAAACTGATCCCTGAGCTGTTTGAGCCTCCAGTGCATGTGACAGTCCCAGAGCCAGGGACCGTGTGTCGCACGCTCCAGCACTTCCAGCTCTGAGAGGATTTGCTGCTTCTGGGCCCATGGGATCTGGCAGAGGATAAAAGCCAAAGAGTGTAGGACAGGCCCCACATCCCTCATCTGCTGAGCCTTGAGCTGGCCCCATCGCTGGGATGAGAAATTAAACCGGATTTGAATCACAGGGGTGAGGAAAGGGAAAGGTAGCAAACAGTACATTCCCACTGTCAGAGCACACTATGGAGCCAATCCCCTCTGAGCATGTTTGTCCTCAAGCATCTGGTTTGCTGATGAGTCTCAGATGCAGTATGGGAACCATCAGCCTCGTCTCACCCACATGAAAGAGGAAGGTTTAGCATAAAGCTGGTCATTGCCGATGGTCCCGGAATGATTCATATAGAGAAAGAATGTGGTTTGGGTTTCGGGTTAATTAGCTGCAGATTTCAGAGAGAGACAAGGCAGGGCGGAGCTGCTGCAATAATGGTATGAGCACAGCTCTAAAGGCATCACCAGCCACCCATCCTGAGCTCACACCCTCCCAGAGATCACACCCTCCCTGAGCTCACAGAGCAGCGACAGCCTTATCATTGCCACTGCAAGGCAAGGTGTTTGCAATCCCCAAGGAATGTCTGCCTGGCTGTTGTGGCAAAAACTGAGCACAGCAACACCCACACATCTTTGAACACCGATGGCTGCAGCGGCACCAAGTTTCTAACAGATGCAAATGTTGCCCAGGATTTAAACTTGCCTCTACTGAGCTCTGGGCTGCTGCAGCTGGGCAGTTCCCAATGGGAATCTGTGCTGCAGGGAACCCTCTGGGCTGTGTTGACCCTGGATCTCCCTGAACCCCGCATCTCCCTGATCCAGGCTCTTCTGTCTTTCTACAAACAATTCCTACAGGTCTGACACATGAATTTGCAGGAGAACACAGTGCAGCTCCTTGTAACTTCTCTGCTATACTGTCCCTCTCTGCTGCCCCCCACAAAATCACTTTGATTCCATTTCTTGCTGCTGAAAAGTATTTAGAGATGGACATGGAGTCACCAGCCTTGCTCTGCTGACACAGACATGAGGTCTGGAAGCACAGAGGCAGTGACTGCACCACAGCTCAGCTCCTGGGAGCTCAACAGGGCAGATAGAAGGAATATTCTCCTGAAGGAAGCACAAGCAAAAGCTTCTACACACACACAGACAGACACACAGACTGTAAGACATCATTCTGTCACACATCAGTCTGTTAATTCCCATGAAAACCAAGTTTTAAACACTGGTCTGCCTAGAAGTGTTTGATTATTGACATATGCTGGAAAAGTAGAAAAACTGATATTTTTCCAGTTGAGTTCCAGTTTGTGCTGCAACGCAGGTGTCACATGGACTTCAGAGACTGACAAATGCTGACTGATCCTGTACAGAGAGACTCCAGGTCCCCCAAAGCTGCTCTGATAAGCCCCAAAGGCAGGGATGGGCAGACAGCCCTGCTGGCACCGACACCAACCCTGGCTCAGAGTTCTCCTCAACACTGGCTGCACCGCAGGATTTTGATGATAAAATTCTCCCTCTTCCTTGAGAGCACCAAACCACATCCCAGTTCTCCCACTCTCCCCAGTTCTGCATCTGTTCTCATCTCCAGAAATGATTCCAGGTTACAGCTCTTGGGCTCCCTTGCCAGTGTGCCATGAGTGGGGATTTCACCAGGAAGCACAGCACCAGCCAGAGGCTGTGGGATGGTGCTGGCAGGTAGGGCTGCCAAATTGGCACAGGCACCAGGGAGAAAGTTTCTATTTTTATTATACTTGTTCCAAGGGGGAACCGATACTGCCTGGGACAGAGCCAAGCATGTCTCAGGCTGGCACCATGCAAAGCACCTCCACACTAATGTAAGCAACTCAACTGAGTTCACTCTCTCACCAGTGAGTTCAGATGCTTGGGAGCAGCTGATCTTTCCCTCAGGTGTTCACCTCTCTGCCAAGGGCTGCAGCTATTGTTATCCTCCACTAAACACCTCTCGTCCTCTTCTTTGGAAAATCATCGGTTTTGCTCATATGGCACATTATTTCTGTCCAGGGCAGAAAATGAGAAGCACGTGAGAAGTGGCAGCTGCTTTGATCTTCAGTTCAAATAGAAAATAATAAATAATTATATAAAGGCAGACAGTTTTTAAATGTTCTTTTTTATTGCTAGAAGTTGGTTTCAGTCCTATTGCAGCTTTGAAATCCTTCAGTGGAGAAACATTGCAATCATTGTAAAAATCATCATTTGGTGTGCTAAGATCAAGTTTACAATTAATCAAGAGTGCACAATTCAATAGAATATTAACATTTAACCATCAACTTTACAAATAAAATAGACTACAAAGATGTTGCTACTGCAGTATCAACAGTAAAGGAAATATTTACAATGTTTACACCCTAACAAAAAAACAAAACCAAACTCTTCCCCAACAAAATGGTCAATTTAACCATGGACCATGATTATTTATTAAATCTTTACAGTGCAAGGTGGGCCTAGAAACCAGACCTAAGACTAAAGAGCATCAAGAGAGTTCACAGCTCTGAGTGAGATGCACGCAGCTATGCCAACAGGATCTCCATCCGTGAGAGATTTCCTTCCGGGCACAAACAGAAATGGAATTTGAAATAAACTTTTCTAAAGTGCTCCAATTGCTCTCAGTACAAAAATATAAAAAACTGATTTATAAACATGGCACAAATGTTATGAATCAAAGCTCATGAATCAAAGCTCATGCAAATGCTGTCTGAAGAAGGAACATGCTGATGGTGAGTGATGAAGTTGCCAGTGGTTACGGAGATGTCGAGTCTGGTCTCAGAGCAGGGGAGAGGCTTGGCTTTACCTACAGCACATGTGTAACCTGGCATCAAGATTTGTTTCCTTGTAGATGTGAGAACTGCTGGGGAAGACAACAAAATCTCCAAATTCCCTTGCACAGGGGCACAACACACAGGGACTCCACTGAGCAGCACCAGGGAGCCACAGCTCCCATTCTGCAGAGTTAGAAGAGAAACAAAATACAGATTTTTAACCCTTTCCTAGTTTAAGCTTCAGCTTTCATCATAAATGCAAATGACAAACACCAAGCTCCATGTATGCAGGATCATCTGACTATTACTCAGCAAGACAAAACTGCCTGCAAATTATTTAGAAATGGCTCCTACCTGTGCAGGAATGCAAGTACCTGGATGAGCAAGCATCTCTAGGAATACCAATTCTTCTGCCTCATGCTGGGGGATGATGAGTGATCTCAATTTGTGGGACAGGCCACAGCTACAATCCACAGACAGCACAGTTAAAAACTAGGGAAGCTTTCACAACACACACAGGGCAGCTGTGCTCAGCACTAGTGACCACGGAGGGATCCTCAGCCTGGAACACAAGGATGACCACATTCCAGGTGGGAAGAGAAAGAGGAAGCCTCCTTTACACCAGCATCCAAATTGAAATCAGAACCACAGAAACAGCCTCTACTCTGCAACAGCACAATATTAAAGGACAAACATGCTGCTAATTTTAAGGCTGTGACACTAAGCAAACACGGTGGCAATTCAAAGCTCATGCTGGCATTTCCTCCACACCCCAGCTCAGGGAGAAGCCAAAAGGCACCTGGGAGGCACAGAATTTTGAACTGTCTAATCCTCAGAAATCACTTAAAAGAAAACTTTTATCTGAAGTGATTGAAAAGTCCAATGGCAAGGATGTGACTCAGAATCAATAGCAGGTTACTTAGCCCAGGACACAGCAGTATTTTGCGAACTAATCTGCCTAGAAGAGTTATTTTCCTAGGACCAAGATCTGAGCAAAGAGTCCAAAACAAGTTACTCAGCTGGAGTGGTTTGATAACAATTTCACAGATTCAGTTTTGCACAAGTGAAGAGGCTCTTTATTCATTTAAAGAAAATCATATTTATGTAAAGAAAATAATTCACTTGCTTCCCTCAGCCTTCCACGAATCACCTGCCTATGCTCTGGTAGGGTAACCCTGCACTAGCAATGAGGTATCACAACACCTGCTAATTCCAGAACCTTCTCTAAGCTGGGTCCAGTCCCGAGCAGGAAGCCACACCAATACCCATGATCCACACCCAAGTGAGAGAAGACGCTGTCTCAATTCTGGGTGAAAACAGGTTTCATAAAGCCAACTGCAGCCAGACATGTGGACTGAAGTCAGAAAATTACTTTTAAGGTCATTTCCCTATTACAGATTGAAGACCCATATTCCAAGGGGCTTTTGGGGTTGAAAAATGGCCTGGCCTGTCATGGGCCTGGGTCCACTTATTAACAGCCAAAACTTATTCAAAGTACTGCTGACAATGAGTATTAATATAATTATGTTTAAGTTAAAACATTAAAAGAAATGAGACCTCACTGCAGACTTTACTTTCCAGATGTCACTGTTCTACATTCAAATTCATCCATTGCACAGAAGTAGAAAGCAGACAATGAGCTGCTCCAGCCATACTTTAGGACAGGCACAAAATTAAACTAAAGAAATGTTTCCAAAAATTGTTTCCAAACACCCAAACTGACATCCTTTTTAGCTGAGGTGGTTTATTCCACTGATGCAACTTAGCTTTAGGCTAAAACTCCTAAAAACCTGGTAATTTAAGGCAAAGGGGGCACCGAGTTTTCACTAGGAGTGGCCCAAACCACAGCATGAAGGGAAGAACATACAGTGCATTCCTGCTGCTTCCCTGTGTGCTTCCAGGAGAAATCACAGGGAAGCAGAGGTGACTGGACTGTTGGATCTCACACTGCTGGCTTGATCAGAAGTTACGCTGATTTTAAGAATTCCCCTCCATTCCAATCTAACTTTTAGAAACACAAAACTGAATATAGGGTAGAATTATGTTCTAACCAACACTGTATCACAACAACACAAAAATCACCATGTGTAAATTTTGCAGTGCTGCTGATTTACCAAGCAGTCCTCCACAGCAAAGTGTGTCCAGTTTCACAGCACTGCTTTGTTGGAAGCTGGGGGATCATCCGCAGTGTGGTAACGAGCCACGTGGTTCCGAGTTTCCTCTCACTGAACTCAGTGCCATTGCCTCAGGTTTGTACCAGTATCACACAGCAAAGAAAAAGACCCTTAAATCCAACAAGTGTTCCAGCAGGAGTGCTTGTCCCTAAGACCACTATTTTGTGGCTTATCTTTTTGCCTGACCAGTGAATTTAGGTTTTTCAATTTCTCATTTGAAGACAATAACCCAAATTATCACCACTTGAAAATAAACTCTGTTTTCTGCTGAAAATTTATAATGTTTCTTGCACTGTAACTACTGCAATAATTTTTAAACTCTCAAGCAAAGTGAAGTTACAGCCTTAAAGACATTACTAACATCACACAGGGCCTAACCAGAGACAGCTCAATGATTTGAGACCGGCAAATTCCATTGGATCAATTGCCATGGATGGAGAACTGACCAGGCCTTCCATCCACTGCTGCTAAAAATCACTTTAAATCAGAGTGAAAGATATAAAAATAATTATTATCAATCATGCTCAGAAAGGTATTAATCCAAGTTTTTAAGCTCTGAGATACTGATTTCTTTAATTCTGTAACAATACTCCTAAACAATCTCTCCCGTGCATCATAAATCTGACCAGCCACATTCAGCATATACCAGAATGCACATCCCTGGGTGAGGTGTGTAAAAAGGATCTCAGATACAGAGTGAAAAATACAACACAAAACAACTGTGCAAATCACTACAAAGGAAAATAATGCCTTTTCAGCAGAACATTTACTGTCATCACCATCGCATGATCAAGAACTGACCCATTTAACAAGAGGTATCAAAGCTGGTTTAGCTAAAAGCAGCTAAACACAGGTTTAGCTAAGAGTATTTTTTTTATTATTATTTTTTTTTTAAATTTTAAAACCAAACAGTTCTTATTCCCTTCATTCCTAACACAATGCTGCAGAGAAGTCTCTGCAGTAACAGCAGCTTTGATATCTTCTGGTACTGGGAGTAAAGTCCCCACAAATTAACAGACAAACAAAAGATGCAGAAAACAGGATTAAACAAGACAATAAATTACTGCATTCAAAAGCTTCTTAGACATGTCTTCAGCTAAGAGCAAAATCCAAGTCTCTAAGCTCATTCTGAACCAAGCCATAAGTATTGCCTGGGTACCTGCACTGCTCTCATCAACACAGAGATAGATCCCAGCCCATGCTGGTAGCCAATGAAATATGCATTCAGTCCAACTCTTCATCACTGCTGTGAATCCTCACATGTCCAACCCTCCTCCTCCTCCTGCCTTGAAGACGCTGTCAGAAGCTCACCTTACCTTCTTTTTCCCTGTACCTGGCCACAAGGCTGGTCCCACTGGGCTCACAGTGCCTGGCACACCTGGCTGGAAGGAGACTGGCTCACTGTCACCTAATTACCAACAACCCAGTACTGACCTGGACCTGGAAAAACAGATTTCAAAATATGCAGCCATTCTGGGGCCTACTACTAAAACTTTTTACATAAAAACCTGTGTGATGTTATCAGTTCAACATCACTGATAACAATTCACAAGATGGTGCCCACAAAGAGTGTACATTCTCCAAAAAGAGCACATTGCAATAAATGGCAGTATTTTTTACCATGCTCTGAATTGATATATCCATGCCATGTGTCAATACATTTCCATGTTTGGAGAATTTGAAAGCAAATTGTTACTACTGTGCCCTCATTCTGAGCTGCTAGCAGAAAAGCCAGCAAAGTAGGACAGTTAATCCTGGTCTGGTCCTTGCTAGTAGTAACTGGGCAAGGACGAGAAGACATCCATGTCGGGTCTCCATGACGGTGCACACTGGGGCCTGAGTTCTTGAAACAGTATGTCAGGAGATTCATCTTTAAATGGAAACAATTAGAAGAAAATTACATCTTCTTTGCTGGTATCATCTTGCACATTCAACAGACTTGGCTGAGAGGTCACCAGGGTCTGAATCTGAATGTTATTGGGCTTGAATAGGTTCGCTGAGGCAGGTGAAAGTGCTTCTGGCTGAGCATCTGTGGGGCCATACAATTCTAGAGGAAAAAAATGGAAGAAGACACAGTCATGACACTGCACAGAGAGCCCGAGGCATTCCCACAGCCAGGCAGGTTGGTTAAGACATACCTGGCTGGAATGCAGTGGTCTGGCTGCTCGGGAGGACTGGGCTTGCTGACCGTCTGCCTCTTAGGACACCCTCCTCTCGTGCAACAAGCCTGGGGGGAAGCAGCTGTTTCTGATCAACAGATGCTGAAGAACATATTTTATAAATTAGTATTTGAGGTGAGCAGTACCTCACAAACCTCACTGTTTCATTCTGGGGCCCACTGTACTGACACCTTATACACCCAAGGAAACTGTAATACCACAAAGAGCTGGTCCTGCTGTTGCAAGTTAAATTTTCACTTCAGCTGTTTAAACCATGAATACTTTCTCTCTCCTCTTCCTTGAGACTTCTAATTCAGTTACTAGCAGCCCCTGACAACCTCAGATTTAAACCTCAGTATTATCAAGCACAGCAGAGAGAAAAAAAATCTTTGTAGCATTCAAATAGCAAATGGCCATTTGTACTACTTCTAACACACAGAGCTGTGATGAACTTTTGTCTCTGCTCTCCATCTGTCTCACAGCTGCTCAGCAGCATAGCACATTGATTCTGCTGTTACAAACTCTCAGTTTCTTAATTCAACAATAAAAGCAATTCATGAAATGGTTATTCTGGATCCAAAGAACTTCTCTCCCTCTCTCAGTACGCATTCCTTACATGTCACAAACCCCAAGTTCAATACACAGCACTTTGCCTCTGGTACAGAAAGTTTTGTTCCATTTTATTCTGAGATCTACACATGGGCATAACCAGCGCGCAGCCCACTAATGCTCACAAGAGAATAGAGACCAATGTATTTGTGGTTTATACCTTTCATATAAATTACAGAAAAACACCATTAAGTACATTTCCACTGCAGAGACCATTACGTAAAAGCTATTAAAAATAAACTTGGGGAGATGTGGTATTGGAGCTTTATTTACCATGCAGGGTAAGAGGATATTAGGCTTCATTTACATGCAGAATCATAATGAAGTTTGCAACTGCACTAAACTTCAGGCATGGTAGAAATAGATGTTTCTACAATGTGCCAAAGCAGTTCCCCCTCCCTTCCCTGACAGCTTTGGCCCCAAGTCTGCTGTAGCAGTGCAGGCCCAAGTGATGGTCAGACTTGCCAAGTCTGAATCCTACACAATACTAAAAAGATATTTTTAGAACTTAAAATTACAGGCCATTCCCCTAAGCTGGCAATGAGGCTATTTTAAGTGGTAGAGACAAAGCGGTTTTTACTGCCTCTGTCATTGGCAAAGACCACTACTCCAGTACCCAGCAGTCAGCAGCAGAAATTACACCAGGACAGGGTGACTGTATTTTTACTTGCTTCTGTTTGTGACAAAATTAGCCCTTTCCAACTCTACAACACACGCAGCATCCCAGTTCTGGCCTGGAGATATGTATTTAATGACTGACTGGTGCTAAGAAAGGCACTGCATTCAATATCACTACAACTCTGGACAGATAGTAAGGAAAGGCTAAGCCAGCCTCAAAACATCTCACTTGTGCACAACAGCTTTTCTTTGGTTTTGCTGTTTCCCTTTAACACTACAGTCAGACAAGGAGATTTTACATCCAGGTGTACCACCTCTCACCGTCATTCTGTTGTGCTGGAATACACAATTCCATTTTCAACATTATCCCTTTGGGCTGTATTTCTAACTTAAATAGCACTGACATATAGGTCCTAACATAAGGATTTTAAGAGGTTAAGAGATTTTAACTGCAGCGAGTACACTAATAACTTGTAGCATATTAATTTCTGGGTTCCACATGGGTACCCAGAGGTTTATACTGCAGTGTTCTGTCTCCTTGTGATGCTGTTAGAGAATAGAAATGCATTTAAATGGATTTAAATACACACATACCTGAACTGTCTGTCCTCTGAGATGCTTTGTTCTTCCCACCTTTCTCCTTGCTTCCTTTTGTAAAGGTGGCCAGCTTGGTAGGGATCTGCTGCTGGACTGCAGCTGGTTTCTGGATCTGGTTGGTTGCACTCAAGAGATGTATTGGCACTTCATTCTTGAGGGCCAGAACGGGCCGGTTCTCCAGGGTGGTGCTGTCCCTGCGGACCAAGTCCGGCCGCTCCAGGTAATCCAGCCCAGCCACGCTCACTCTCACAGAGGATTTCAGCATAGGTGGAGAGGGTTCTATTCCTTCCCCGTTGAAGCTGATGGAATGACTCAGCATCTGGCTCTGTGTGAGGAAAAAGGCATTTTAAGTCAAATAGGGGTTTTCACCCTCTCCAGGACAATAAGGAGAGACCGCCCTCAGCCCTGAGAACATGAAGCACTTCCTAGTGAAAAGGAGAATAGATAAGATGAAGCCTGAAGCTTGCTGGGAAACAGAAGGAAGAGCAAGAGTGTAAGTCCTTGGGCACTGAAAACAACCTCAGCAGCTTCAAACTGCTTAATACTGCACGTAGGAAAGGAATGCAAGAGCAGACTGCACTGAGTGATGATAGGATGGAAAGTAGGACTTTCAGATGGTATCAAAGAACCAATTTAATCATACTTCGTAGTTCCCATTATGAAACACTGGAAATGCTTTTAGAAATCAACTGTACAAAATGCTACAGATGTTGCACAGCTCTTGCAATCACTTGTCTGCAATAGGGCAGTTGCTGTATTTAAAAAAATCCTCTGTCAGTCACAATCAAAAATAACTTATTCTCCATTTCTATCTTTAAAAAAAAATATATTCTCATTACCAGAGATTTTCTGGTAATTGTGGAATTTCACAGACTCTGGGGAACTGCCAAGCTCTGATCTCTCTGACAGCAGCCACCACCAGCTATTTCAGGTGGCGGTTCAAAGAGCCCAGTAAAATGCAAAAATGGGTTAGTGCTGTAACAAGTGCAACCTTTATTCGGAAGCAAGTGGGTTAACAGAAATAACCCTCCAAGAAAACAAATTCATCACCTGGCCCATTTCCGGGGAGAACGTGCCTGACACTGTGTTCTGCTTCTTCAGCTTCCTCAGCTGATCCAGACGCTCTTTCTCTTTCTCGACTGCTCTCTGGGCTTCCCTCAGCCTCTCCAGGTTGTGCTGATAGGCTTCTTGCTGCCTGTCCAGTTCTTCCCTGTCCTGATTCACCTTCTCCAACTTCTGCCGAGCCTCCTCCTCGCGCTCCTGCAGTCGAGCTTCCCTGATTTCAAACTCCCTCTGCTGCCAACTCCTTTCCCGCTCCAGGCGCTGCTGCTCCAGCTTCAGCTGGTTCTGAAGCTTCTGGACATTCATCAGTTCTTCCCTCTGCTTTTCCAAGTTCCTCTGTTTCTCCTGCTCCAGCAGTAGATTCCCTCGGGTGGACTGCAGCCGGTATTGCTTCTCCCGGTCTGCCATGGTGGTGGTGGCTCTCTGCACCTCAATGTAACTGTCCTGCTGAGATATCACTGCCTGGAGGGGTTCAAAAAACATGCACAGCTCAGCAGAAGACAACAGCATCTACCAGGTTAGATCACTGAGTCTTTTGTCTTCCAGAGCAGATCTAAACTCCAGCTTGTACAGCCCATGGTGACTGACACAATATTGAAGATGGCCAAGCAAATAAATTATGCTTATGTGTGTCAAAGTGAATGTTTCTTGCACCTAGAATTGTTACCCCAAATCAAATCAGGCAAAATATTGCTGATTACAAGGCTGCAGCAAAAACAACTAATATATACACACATGGATATCAACAATTTAAAGAAGGAAATGAGCACATGGAGCAGATGGAGCTCAAAGCAGCAAAATAATTAAGTGGGCAGGAAAAAGGAAACAGTTACTTCAGACAACAGCTCTAACACTTCCTTCAAAATACCAGACACAGTGTTGGTTTCCTTGAATCTCAGGTCTAAACTGCACTTCATTCTAGCTTTAGGGGATATTCTCAAGGTAGCTCCTCTCCATACCTGCATACATTTTATTATATTTAATGCCTAACAAATCTCTTGGATAGCAAACAGTGGTTTACCTGAAGGCTGAAGAGCAACTGTAACAGTGTTTGTATCCTTTGCACAAGCTGAAAAGGAGGAAAAAAAGCATTAAGAACTTAAGCAGAGCTGTTTGGATATATTAGACTTCAAAAAAATGTTTAAGCAGTGAAAATAGCCCATGGTATCTGTACAAAAACACACACAATGGAAGCATGGCTACCAGAGACACAGTAGCAGCCAATATGCAGGCACAAGGAATTTCAGTGTATTATTCTTGTGCAGATGTGAATCAGTGCTCAGCAACTCTCCTTGGGATTCCACAGATCACTCCTCACCATCTTCTCTCCACCTGAGCTGTGTAACAATCACTTCCTCCCATGCTTCAGCCCTGAATCACTACACAGATACAGCCCTCACAGGAGGCTCAGAGGCCAGTTTGGTCACAGGGCTGGGAACATGCAGTCGCTCCAAAGATGCAGGAAAAGTAGTCATCCAGCTCCTTGAAATGTGTGCTTACATCCCCAGAACTCATCTTTGGTTTCTGTCAGGACTTTTATCTTTGCATTCATAATGTGTTAGAGATACAGGCTGTTAATCTGCTGGAATCCATAGACATTACAAATAATGACTTTTTGGTGGGTTTGTTTGTTTTTGTTTGGTTTGTTTTTCCATGCTCTTATTATAACATGGCTTTTTGCCTTTAGATTTCTTAACAGCAGAAGCAACCTACCTGTGCCTCTATGGTAGGCTGAAAACCACTGCTCTCATCCAGCCTCATTCCATCACTCTGTAAAAAAGACATAGAGACACATGTTGGGCACTGGCAGTGCTGCCAGAATAAGCTAGAAGGGTTCGTCCCATGAGGGAACAGGTACTGCTGGAGCACAGATTCCTCCCATGCACTGAAGGACGTACATCAAAAATACTGAAACCAGGGGCCAGGCTGGAACAGGAGCATGGTGATTAAAGCCAGTGTTAATGGTACAGCATCAAACAAGCAAATGGAAAAGTGATTTATCTTGTCTCTCAAGTGCCAAGCTACCAACTTACCCCACAAAGCATCCTTAATAGAGCTGAGTAATTTGACAGACAAAACTGTTCCAGTCCAGTCCTGCCAGCTATCAGGACTTTTAACTTTGCAAGATTTGTTCTGCACCATTACTATGATGAGGAACACAAGGAAATGCATTTAAATCACTCATAAAATCAACATACGGTTTGAGATCCTTCTTCTGCATCAGAAGGGAGGTCATGGACTTGCACATCTGAACTTGCTGCAGGGCCTCTCCAGTCCCACTGTCTCTGGTCACCAGCACTGTTCTTCCTACCACCTGAAAGAAGAGTGGAGTATGAGGAGCTCACACCAGCACAGGGCCTGGGAAAACTCAGCGAGTAACAGAGTAAGCAGGAAAACACAGTGAGTGTGAAGTCAGAACCAATACACAACTGCATGGCTTCTCCATGCTGATTCCAGCTGGGAGATCAGACAACAGTGGACTGCTCAAAGAAGTCTAAAAACTTGAGGAGAATGGGTTAAAATAAATTGGGACAGTAAGTTCAAATTACGTTATACTATTTTCAGTCAAGGAGCCACGATGTCTGCATGAAAATAATTGGCTGTGGCTCCCAGAATTGCAGACTCATAACATGGAATACTGGTTAGTAGGAATATTCTATTCAAAGCAGCACCACTGTGAGTGTGGAAGGAGGTAAAGGAAAATGGAAACTATGTTGTAAAAAGTACCTATGTTATGACACATACAGAACATTTCAGAGACAACAGAAGTATTTTAGAGATTAATAATCAGTGAAATAAAGACCATTTGGTTTTTCAATAAATGCATGAAGCAAAAATGGAGATAAAGAGTATCTAGTCTTTCCTCACATTTCATTAATTAACTGATAAATCATCTGTGCCAAAAGGACAATTTATATTATTTAAGGATTCAGCAAACCTCTAGTGACTGTGCAGATACAAAGTGGGAAAAAAGTGTTCATGACTCAGTAATAAAAGCAGACAGCTGAATTCAAATTTTCTAGGTTTTCAGGTCAAGCTCATTTTTTTCAACAAAATTAAAATTCTGTGTGGAATTGTGGTAATTATAAAATATGGGTTAAGGCAATAAAGTATGGGTTATGCTCTTAGCATAACACTGACAGCCCTACTCTGCTCTCTAGTGTTGGTATCAGGAGTAAGAAAATCCAACATGCTGCAAATTTGCTCTGATCCTCATTTTAGAGCCAGGTGAAGCTTCCTTACATAAGAGCCTCAATTCCTTGTTCTCATTCTCTGTGCAGTGAAGGCATTAAAGAGCTAAGGAGCTCAGGAAAATGCTGAATGGTCCTTTTCTTACTTTTACTTGAAACTGAGGGACTACTGTCATGTCCTCCAAAGGTCTCTGCTCTCCGGGCGAGTCCTGACCCAGAGCCATCCTCAGGCTGACAGGATCCACTGCCAAAGTGAGTGAAGATAAGGTCCTGGAGGTTTTCAGCTAGGAAAGAGGAGAACGTGTCACGTAAACAGCCATGTCTATGCTGCCATACAAGTTGTCACGCTAACAAGTTTAAAAAAAACATTTAAACCATCAAGTCCATTAAAAGATCAGGTAGTCAGAGATGTCCTGCAGTACAGATGAGTTTTTCTTTGAGATTCGCTCTGTATGACAGGCTCTTTGTATACAGATGAGCTCTTACCTAACTGCAAGTTAAGATTATTAAGCCTTGAATGTTTGGGTTTTCTTTTTTTTTTCTCTTCAAAAGAGAAATTCTGCTTGTGCTTATTTTCTTTCTAAATATACTATCTTTAGATAGGCTATTTTTAATATATAACCCTCCTATA
Organism: Lepidothrix coronata; assembly: GCF_001604755.1. Classification (NCBI taxonomy): domain Eukaryota; kingdom Metazoa; phylum Chordata; class Aves; order Passeriformes; family Pipridae; genus Lepidothrix; species Lepidothrix coronata. Next base: position 386,595 of record NW_016690457.1, read on the forward strand.
ATATTACATTTCAGGATGGGTGTATTATTAGAGCACTTAGTTACCCTTTCTGAACAGACTCATCCCAAGACTCCATTGGTTGATCCTTAACAAATAAACCAATCCAAGCTGTGCAGGTCTTCTACCTAAATTCATAAGTGCACTTCACCTTTCTTGCAGATTAGTTGTGAGAACAAGGAAGTCTGAACTATGTTACATAAAAGTATTATGTTATTACAGGACGGTTTTCAGGACCTGCTGCTGGTTCCCATCCCTGCACCTGAGTGAATGCCTCCACAGCCTCACATTCCATCTACCTTCAGTCACTGCAGACTTCAAAATCGTCTCTCCTTGCAGGTTTTCTGAGATATCTCCCCGAAAAAGCAGCCGAGCTCGGGATCCTTGGGAATGGTCTTCAAAGCCATTCATTTCAGACATTTCTGCATAGATCTGTTGCTTCTCAGTCAGACTTTGCAGAATCAGGTCGTCTTTCATGTTCAAACGCTCTAAAGGAAGAAACAAATCCAGTCAGAGTACACTCCCTGTAAGAGTAGAGTGTTCAGTTTGGAAGATTATCACTCATTTTATAATCAGAGATATAATTAATTAAATGCAGAGATATAATTAACAGTTAAGGGGAAAACCTACGGAAGAAGTAAAGCTTATTAGACTCTTTAGCTACTATTTCTATATAATCTTACACCATTGTGAAAGACTTATGAAGGAGAAACTTGATCACATCATGTGATAAAGAATTAGACAGTCATAAATCACAGACGATGCTGAAAAGCAGCTCATGGAATATATAACTAAGTCATTACCTTGAAAATCTTTTAACTTTGCAGCTCTTGCTTCAGCCATCTTCCTCTCTGCTTCAGGTTCATTAAATGTTCCTCCTTCTTCATCAGGACAGCTGTACAAAGGGAAAGACAGATCTATGCTTGATTTGCGCATTAGATAATTTAAAACCATCTCAGGATTCAACCTGAGATTCAACCTTTTGCCTTGGATCTGGTTTATCCTGAGTGTCATTCTTCCTCCTTTATCCAAAGCCCTCTTGCATTTGACATCTGTGAACCAAATTTCTTGTCTCTTTTTTTTTTTTTAAAGATAAAAGCAGAATAAAGTCTTTGACTGGTTTTTATTGCATCTTTATCAGTAGCTTCTTAATGAACACAAACAGAATTGCACACTAAAGTCTTAAAGAGAAAGTTGAGGGAGAGTCAAATGGATTTTTAAGATGAATTTACATCTGAGTGCTGCAAAAAGAAGACAGATGAGCAAGAAATTAAGCCCTCCTGCTTTCCCTCCTGACTTACCTTTCCACAGCCCTGCGGATGTGTGCCATCCAGGAATTCCTCTCCTCTTTGGAGCTGGTGTGAATTTCATACATTTCTGGTCCTTTTAAGGAAGCACTAATTAAAAACATTGCCTTTTCCTCATTAGCCACCTCTCTCACAATCAGCTTTTGTAATGAGATAACTGGTGGTTTAGAGTCCTGCAAAGTAAAATATCATTTATTGTACTACATTATTTATGTTCTTTAGGATTTCTGCTTCCTAGCTCCCCCCTCTTCCCACTTATACAAACCCACCAGGAGCTGCAATATCACAATATAACTCCACCCTTTTCACACGACACTTTTGACATTGTTATTTTTTTACCATCAACCATTGATGAAAATGTGGAATGAAGAATGTGCATGTCAACACCTGATTGAACATTAAACTGTGTGTCAATTTAAACACCTGAGGATTCCCATTGGGTCCCAGAAGTCAAGAACAGGCTCAAAAAAATTTGCTCAAAAAGAGGCAGATGCAAAATTTGAAAAAGAAAGCAAAAACCTAAATGACACCTGAAGAGAAAGAAGAGACCAAGAGGAAGTGTTAGAGGTTCGAAGTAGGCAAGTTAGTCACAAAAGAAATAAAACCCTAACACAGAGGTGTTACAGAGTGTCACGCCCTGAGAATAATGAAACAAGCTGACAGATAGCGTATTGTAACACGGGGATCAACAGGATTAGCTGTCAGTCTTTGCAGGGAAAACACATCTACAGAGGGATATTAAGTTACTAAAAACCTATCTAGGCTTCATACAGCACAGGTCCAACACATGTAGCCTAGAAAGTTCCTTCCAGGATAAAGCAGCTCTTTGTAACTGCTGAACCTTCACAGAATAATCTAGAACAGTAAGGAACTGAACTGTGAAGTAACATCAGGAACACTAGGTTTTTCCAGCTTCCCTGAGCAGCTGCACTGCAATTCCAGCCATGAGCAGATGTCACTGGAAAAACAGAATCACTAAGCAGATCCATTTGCTCCTCTCACTTGCTTGATTTATTAATGGAGAAGTAATATTAAATTTCAATTGAACTGTATACATAAAAATATGCAAAAAATTGGTCAGTCTCTAACTGTAGAGCATGTTTCCAGAGGGGAAAAAAATCCACCACATAGCACCCTGTTCTGTGCATTAGGAGAAGGGTAATTTGAAAAGCAGTTGCTTTTTTTGAGGTCATTAAAATAGCTTTTGCCATTAGAATTCAGCTTTAATGGTAATGTCTTAAAAAAAATACATTCAAGAAAACAATTACATTACTGGTTCTATTACAGCCATAACTGAACTAGATCAGAACAAAATGTACACAATTAACTGCTCTGATGATACCTGTGGAAATGCCCTGGGAAAGCAAGTGAATCCACTGAATGTTCTAGAGTGCTGCAGTAATATCTGCATTTCCTGTGTTTCAGGAAAGTTCTCTGGCCCCAGTAAATCTCAGGGCACTGTGACCACGGTCACCACATCCCTAATGGAAATGACAGATTCTTTCCCTGCACATTAAACAGAGGCAGGACTTATTTACAAGTGACTTTCAAAGCACAGTTCTGGTGTGTGTAATGTCTATGACTTGTACAAAACCTCAGCCTAAAAAATTTAGTGAAAGGGGAAGTCACAACACAAGAAGAGGAGAAGCAGAGGTCTGAGTGTGGAAATCACTGGAGAAAACCACTGGAGATGTGGATACAATGGGCTGATGCAAGGGAACACTGGTTTGAACTGGGAGACAGTGGGAGGGATTCAAGAAGGACCAGAACTGCCTCAGAAAAAGTGATTCTTAATAGCTGGCTGATTTATTAACCTAATTTTCTTTCTGAACCTCTAACAAATATCTACCATCTCTAATTGTGTTTTTTTCTGTAGTTACTGTCACTGCCATAAATACTTTAAGTGGATCTATTAAATAAGGAGAACAATACCTACCACTGATGCAAATGTGTATTTTTGGTCCTTTTCTTGTAAGAGCAACAGTACATCAGTTAGCAGAACTGCCAGAATATCTACAGTAACAACAGAGACAAGAAAAATCAAAAGAAGTCACATTTTAAAGTAGAAAGACTGGTCCAGACTCAAAAAATCACTTAACTTATATTTCCTGTGGGTCAGGGAACAGCACATCAACATTTGCGGTATTGGGTCTGCTACTGCCTTTCACCTGGGCTGTTCACACTATTCAGAACCAGCACAGCACAAATAGAGCTGATTTAAAGCTTGAAAACACCTACACAGGCATCCTACCCATGGACTCCAGCACTCCAGAGGGAACGTGTCTCCCTCAACAGCAGATTCTTCTGGAACTGCAGCTGTTCACAGCACCACCTACTCTTGGCTGAATTTTCTGTGCCACTGAAGCTTCTCCTTGAACACTTGAGCAACAAAGTTGTTCAGATATTCCCTGGTGGCCCACTGTTTTGATTTTCTGGCAAAACAGGTATTATGCAGAATGAAGGTGTCATGGGGCTCACACGACACAGGTTTTGCAAAGTGTGAAGCAGATAATGCCTTTCCACAGGAGACTAAGTCAGAATGACTCAAAGCTTTGTCATCCACCTGAAGACCTTCCTCTTGAATTGGGAAGCAGATCAGTCAGATAATAAGCAAACAGCATAAGGAACTTATCATGCACCATTGGACAAGCCAAGAATAGAACAAGTGCTATTTCCTCCAATATCCTATTAAACAAGCAGGTTATTGTCATCTTATTTTATACCCAATCGATCAGTAATAAACAGTTACTGAAAAAAACCCAAACAAAACCAAAAAAACACCCAACATAAATCTTGTTTCCCAGTTGCATTTTCCCCCTCCTGGTCCTTTACCTTTGAGTCTCCCTGATGCAGCTTTCCAGTACAGCATCCCATCCAGGAGGAGCCTCCTCTGTCCCATGTCATCCTTCCGGAAAAAAAGCCCATTCTTGCATTTCCCAGATGACTTCACCTCCATTTTGTGCATAATCTCCTTAAGTCGCTGCCCCTTCTCACACTCATTTACCATGGCATCTACATGAGTGATGGTGTCCTTAATTAAACTAAGGGCCTGGGTCAGCTCTTCATAATCTCTAGTTCCAGCTAAGGGAAAAGAGCAGCAGTCAGCCACATTTCCAACTTTGGAATGCAAGATAAGAGTCATCTAAACATTTTTTTAACATGAAGGTTCCATACTGAACATCTAACCGTATTTCCTAAGAGCTTAAGTTTAAGAATAAATTAAAATAAAATAATCTCTAATAAACCAACACGCTTGACTACTATGGGTTTGTGGCTGCAGACTTTGAATGCTGTCCTCCTCCGATGAGAAGGGGCTGAAAGAATTGGGACAGTTCAGCCTGGAGAAGAAAAGGCTTTGGGGTGACCTAATTGCAGCCTTTGAGGACCTGAAGGGAGCCCACAAGAGAGCTGGAGACTATTTACAAGGGCCTGGAGTGACAGGACAAGGGGGAATGGTCTTAAGCTGAAAGAGGGCAGAGTTAGATTAGGTATTAGGAAGAAATTCTTCCCTGTGAGGGGGGGGAGGCCCTGGGACAGGTTGCTCAGAGAAGCTGTGACTGCCCCATCCCTGGAAGTGTCCAAGGCCATGTTGGACAGGGCTTGGAGCAACCTGGGATAGCAGGAGGTGTCCCTGCCCATGGCAGTGGGGTGGAACACGATGATCTTTAAGGTCCCTTCCAACCCAAACCATTCTGGGATTCTATAATTCTCTTGACCCTCTGATGAGGTGAGACTGCTCTGGATCCACATCTAAAACAGCATCTTCAGCCAACAAAGAAGTGAGAAAGCAGTTACCAGCCTGTCCCTGCTTGTGTGAGGAAAGAACATGCAAAACATGGCAGAAAAGGTATCAACAGACAACTGTGAGGCTTCTAGAAAACACTCTACCTTCTGTGTTCTGAATGATCCGTTCCACCAGCACCGGGTACTTGGTGATGCGCTGGGTCACCAGGAGGATGCACTCCTGGACACCGAGTCTCCTCACGATGGGACAGTTCCCAATTTTCTAGAAAACAAGACACATCACACCCATTGTACATGCTGCTCTTCTAACTTCCTCTCTATTCACATGTTTTCTGTTTCAAATCATTTCTGTACATTAGGCATAGCATCACAAAATTAGCCGTACTCTTTTACTAAGGCAAAATTCCTGACAACACTCAAAAAATGGCTTTTATTGCTGGAAAATATTTTAGGTATTTTTTTCAACTACTGTTAACTAAATGTGGAGTCAATCAGGGAAAGTTCCAAATCTGAACTGTGTGACTGCCTATTACTAACTGATTGTCTCTTTTTAAAGGATCAGTCCTTATATACACAGAATAAGTATTTTTTTAAAACCAGACACAACCACCTAACAGCCAGATTAGGCCAATAACAAAGAAATTAAGTCTCTATTTTACCACTGTATGTTCCCCAGCAGGCTGACCTAGAGAAACACATTCCTGTTTAGGTAGGGAGGACTGTAAAGCATAAGTTAGTGTGGCTGCAGACACAGCACACATCTGGCAGGAGAACACAGTACCAACATCTATCTTTAAAGGGACTGAGGTTACATATTTTAAAATTCTGGTCACTTATTTAGTTCATTGAAAGTAAAGAGCTCTCACTTTAAAGACATCTAGTTAAGATGAGCTATAAGTGTAGAGCTATGTTGGAAAGTTCACACAGTATCACTTACTGGTGACTGGAAAATGAGAATATTTACGCCTCTGCAGAGCCATAAGATTCAGGTTACAGCTTCCACTTTGACCATGTCTCTTCAGTCCTTCCTACTACTTGCACATTACAGTGTGCAGCAGATATACAAACAACCGAGGAGCCAATCTTCTGGGTTTATAAGCATGATGTCGTGAGCAAAACCTGACTAAGGGTCCCTGCTTTTTCTATACTAGCTCGTCAACAGCATTTCTCATGGATTTAATTTATTATCAAGCCAATTTACCATGATGGCCACACAGCAGGGCAGCCAGAGACAGAGCCATGAAAACAATCTAAAAATACAAGAAGCCAACAACCCCTCAGACAATGAGAATATGCCTCCCACCCTGCTCATTCATATTTAAGAGATCTTCAAGTACAAAACAAAGCCTAAAGCAGTGAAGTATATTTTGCATAGTCAGAACGGGAAACCTCTGGTTGTTGTTTACCTTTATTAAGTTTTGGAATTTCTTATTGCTTTGGAGCAGGTCTTTATAGTGACTAACAGCTTCATTGTGTCCACAACAGAACACACCGTATTTTTCTTTCATTCTCTCCCCATTTTCACCTGAAAACTAATCGGAAATATAAAAATCAAAGACATGAGTCACTCAGACTAAACTTATCTCCACTACAAACTCCAGGTTGTAGTGGTTTTTTAACATGCTTTATGGTGACTGATTTCTGAGACATTTCTCCAATATTTCAATTTCTTCTGTACCAGAAATAAGATTTATGCAGTTCGACATGTGAGAGCTTGGAATACCAGAAGGTAATCAAAATTGAAATGATTGTAATTATGAGAATTTTTTAAAGGATTTCTGGGCCTCTGCACTTAAGAAGTCTGAGGACTGTAAAAGCTGAAAGGCAAAAAAGGGATCATGATATAATGATAGAAATTTTTGCATCCACTCCATGTAAGAATGGCGCTAAAGCTCTCATGAGTTCAATGGATCTTGACTGCATTTTCTAAAGGTTAGAACGAAGAAGTTTGGCATTAAGTGCAGGAGAGCCATGTTTGGGATGGACACCAGGAATATGTTACTTTCCTTCTGGAACAGATGAAAAAGAGAAACAAAAAATCTGCAGTCACATATCCCACAACCCGTATAAGCACACGCCCAAAGAACATTCAATGAACATTTAATGTTATTTGTGATGATATATTCCTGGGAGTTATGCTCCCACATTGCACTAGGAAGATAATCTTAAACCCAGGATGAAATCAATCTTTACATAACATCACTTTACCCTTACAGTTAGCTTTTTAGGAGTTTCATAGTGTCAACATCACTGGTAGAATTTAATTCACACCTGTTTTATCAAGAGGTCTCCAATGTTCTGGATTATATAATTCCGGTCACTGCCTTCTTCCAAGGATTCCTTCCGTCGCTCCTTTAACTGGAGTAGGAATTGCCCGTGCATCTCCAGCAGCTCATCCACACAGGGGAAGAGCTTGTTGATCAGTACATTTGGGAACTGCAGCTCCTCTCTCATGGCTTTGGAGTACACCTTCAGCATGATTTTCAGTGTTCTAACATGGTGCATTTCAGTCTGCATTAGTTCTGGGCAAGGGGAAATACAAAAATAAAATCAAAAAGTCATATGCCGTGCAGTGACTGCTGAGATATAAGAGCTCTGAAACCCACCATCATCTTCTTCACCACAGTCTTTGCAACACTCATGTGAAGCTCTTAAATTTGCCTTGTTAATGTCCCAATCCAGCAGTGACTGTCCCCACTTATTTAACGACATCTCCCAGTGGCTGTTGAGCTGCTCCCTAATTGTACAGCAGGGCTTTGCTGCCTACAGAGGCACACTGAAACCTGTGGGTTGCTTAAAAGCATTCACAGAAGAAATTCTGCACACTAAGACAGGTAACAGACCTGAAAATCTTCACGTGGTTTTAGTTTTCAGGCACAAGTCAAAATTGGAGCCCATAAGAACGATTTCTGCTTTGTTTCAAAACAGTGGCACTATGAAATAGAAAAAGTTTTAAGAATAACAAATAACTCTTACCATAAATGACATCTTGCCTTTTTTTAACATTTTTGTGTCTATTTGCATAAGCTTGTTCCACTGCCACACTCCAAGACTCTGCCTCAAACTCATGAGCATCTGTTTCTATTTCACTCCGGAGGGACACAGAATATGCATCTAGACCAAAAGCACATTTAATTTCAATTATTATTGTTTCTCATCATATCCTTCATTACCATCATTAACAACAACAAGAATAAAAACATCTCAGTGCTGCTTTAGGACTGTGTAAGAAGTTGCATAACAATCCTGAAAAGCACAGAAATTCCATACCTTCCAGAAAAATGGAGTCTGCTGTTGAAGGTGCAAGCGAGACAATGTCATCTGAAGTCTGCTTAAATTTTATAAAGCCTGAATCCCCTTCATCCATGTCTCCTGCAATCAGTCTAAATGGCCAAAGAAATTAGACCAAAAGACCAATACAGAACATTTACATTTTTTAAGTTACTTGACACAAAAAAAAACCAAAACAAAAACAATCCAACTACTTTAACAAGCATCTTTCCTAAACTATAGTGCAATTATCTTACAGTGAACAAATAAAAGGCATCATTGCACTCTTTAGACAGTTAAATCAATTTAGAAACTCCACCACTGAAATATTACAGTTTAATTAGAGCAGCATCAGCAGAGTTTGTAACTTCTGATTCGACAGTTTAAAAGGACATCACCTGGAGACAAGCCACAGTTCAGAGTACAAGGGGCACTATCACTGTGAAAGAAGCGTTACTGGGACACAGTAAAAGTAAACAGCTACTAAAAACAGTTGATAGCTTTGAGTTAGTCTACTATTTTCATCAAGGTATTCTGCAGTTTAAAACACTGCTGTCTCCTATACCAGTCCCCAGTAGAACAACCTAGAATAGCTGAACTCAGAGGAGATTCCTGAATTTCACAACAATTCCCGACAAATACATCCACGAAATAGATCATTTAGACAGATACTCAAATACTGCCTTATTTATAGGATATCTTTTGTCACACAGGACAGAGGAACTAAAGACAAGGTGATTTAAACAAAAAAAAAAAAAGCATATTGTTCAGGGAAATAACTTTCAGCATTAAAAGTTCAATAAAACCCTTCTGAGCTTGAAAACCAATGTTCTGTCACTGCTTTTCTTTTCACACTGGGGAAGGGGGGCAGCAGCTGAAGCCAGAGAGTTAGAAAAGAAGTAGTTTACTCACCCAAATTTACTAACAGCTCCAGCAGCGTTCAGTGAAGCCTGAGAGTTCCCTCTCTGGGCAATAGTCATGCCGAGGTTCCGGGACAGTGCTGGGGTGCCATCCGCTCCCAGGAGGAGACTTCGGGGTTGTTCTTTCAGGGAAGTGGCTAAAGAGGCAAAAATGGAATTGGTGCTCAGAAAGTGAGGCGGGCACTGCAGCTCGCCTGCCCTCAACCCTCGCTCCGAGTGCGGCCGCAGCACTGACAGGATCTTGGATGTCAAGAGCTCATTGTCCAAAAAAACATTCTCATTCCATTTTCTTGAAAAGGAACCACAAAAAGACAGTTCGGGATGAGCTGGAATCGCATTGCTCCTGCCGCTGCTTTTTGAATTTGTATTCCCCATGCTCACCACTGGCTGCCCTCAGACTTGGCACAGTAAAGTGGCCCCAGAGATGCTCTGTTTTTATACTACCTGTGATCCTTCTAGAAATGTAAAGCTGCCACTTAACTTACTGTATTGGCTAAATCAGCAGGTCTGAAGTGCAGGAAATTGGTCCCTACTGTGCCCATTTAGTGTGGAAATTGCAAAGTATCTTCTCCTTTAGTAAAACACCAGAACCTACACACAATTATTCACACCCCACCGTAAAAGGGCATAGAACATTTCATGGCAAACAAGAAAAATCAGAGATCACAGAAAAACCACAAGTTCTTTGCAATGCTTATTGCTCGCAGCAATTTATATCTGCATGCACACACACTGCACATAATAGATACCAGAGCTAAATTTGATTTTAATAATGCAACTTTTTAATGCTTTAAAATCTAGGCAGTCTGTGAACTGGAAAGATATTTTAAACTTTAATCACTATTACACAATACGTGGAAGCCTGTAATAGACTTATAAAAAATGGATACAATTATTTAGTACTAATGTATGTAATGAATGATAAGGACCAGAAGACAAAATACATCCTTTTAAAAAAGGAACTTCAGTGAAATCAAAGACAAAGATTCAGGCAGATGATCTTTAGAACTGGTCCCTGACAAGGTCTGCAGCTGGCCTTTTTTCAAAGTGCTTTTAAGGACGTGGGAGTGGGAGAGATCTCTTGGATCCTTGAACCCAGGGCTCTGCCGCTGCAGGCACAGACCAAGCTCCTGTCACAGTTCAGTGTCAGGGAGGCGCTCCAGGACCAGGAGGCTGCTGCTGCAGGACTTCAAGGGGGTCTCCAGTTCCCAGACAAGGTTTATGCGTCACCAATTTACATCTTTTCTAGTAAACACTGGCGTCCACCCATCCCCAAAAGTTCCCCCTTCTTAGTCTGCACTCCTCAGTGTACCTTCACTGATAATTATCTCTTCCTCCACATCTGCCTTGCTCAGTGAAGCACAGTTAAACCAAGGTATTTGTGGTTCTTCTCATGAAACAGGTTTTCCCACATTTTTTCATATCCCGTGCTCTACGTCTGCTTGTCTCTCATTTCATCTTCATCAACACATGAATTGTTTTAGGGCTGCAGGGGAGGTTTCATCAATGACATTTAACAGAAATTGTATCACCACATCTTTTCCAGTTGGAAATACCCTTCCCAAAAGCTTGGCTTTGAAAGCTCCTGGCTAAACACACAGCACATTCTCAGTCTACAATAAACTGGGTAAACTGAGTCCTTTCCATCAGCTCCAAGTGATGAGCTCCAAGCGATGAGCTCCAAGCCCCAAGAGGAGACTAATTAGATATTAGCATGATTTGTCAAGGCAGATTTCTTAAACAAAGGCTTAATAACCAACACCCTCCTATTTCCATTTGGGGAAGTACTGAAATCATGGCCATCGAGTTCTCCTTCTGTGCTCCACAAGCCAGGAACATCAAGTTTGGTTTCACAATGATAGGCCAAACCTAAAAATCTCCAGAGGCAAAACATGGGGAGAGGGATAGGAGACACACAGTTTATATCTTTCTTAAAATTAATTTCTCTTTTACATTGATCCAACATCTTTGGGGTTTTTTTGCTGGGCACTGCAGCGTGCAGGGTTATGCTGTGGGTAAGAACATACAATGCCCAGGCTATTAGCTGTTCCTTTAATTTCCAGCTTCTGCTTTTGACTACGGAAAATGAGCACTGGCTGCCTGGCAGTCTGCACCGAGAAAAAGCCATTTTCTGAGTTCAATTAGCACTGTCTGCTCACTGCTGAGAGCCCTCATCGATCACTGTTACCCTCACTCAGACCAGGCTGTGGTATCACAGAGCTGCTCACAACCAGCCCCACAGCCAACTTCTCCCATTTCATTAGTCCTTTTTCCTATTTTAGCCTCTTCACTTTCTCCTAAATGCACAAACCCATTCTTGGTAATGCAAACAGCCACTTATCTCCTTATAACAATTGTTCCCCGTGTTACTTCTTGGTAAGAATTGTGTCATGAAGAAGCACCTTCTAATGTAAATGTACCTGAAAAAACCTGAAATACCCAGAGCATTGCCCAGAAACCCATGTCAGCTGTGTTCTGACAGCTGTCAATCAAATAACTCTGCTCTAGTTCCACTCAAACACCTTAGAGGAAAAAAGTCTGTTCTCTTAATGCAGACCTTGTAACGTCTACAAATTAAAATGCCATTTAATACACTTGCGACCATGATGGTCTTTTCCAGGAGCAAAAAGATATTTCAGAGCCTATGTTGCAAGAGAGCTGTTCTTTCTTCTTGGGTTTTTTTTTCCTCTCAGATCCTTTTTTCCTACTTTGTTTCAACAAAGACTTATGTTCAGACCATTAGTGCTAGCTTGTCTTAGAGATTTCTAGCAACCACTAGCTGCAGGCAAGTTTTAAATAGACAATTATGAAAATCTGATGTAAAACAAAGTTCACAGTTCTAGTCTTTTCAGAGGCCAGAGAATAGACAATCAATGAAAAACGAGCTTATTGATCCCTTTTCACCATGATATTTTGAGGTTACACAGCAAGAAGGTATAAAGAAAAATAAAAAGATAAAGAGATAAAAACACACAGGAGATTGCCAGGAGCCTCTAAGCCATTCCCAATAGAAAAAAAAATGAAGCCATCTTATTAAAAGAGACCTTCTCTATACTTCAATAACACACTGTGTATAGCCTTTAAAACATATTAAAGAAAAAAATACAATCGAACAGATAAGCCTTGAGCACAGAAATCACTCTTTAGTACAAACCTGGGGAAATGCACTGGGGCGAACTTTGTGGAGATCCAGAAGGTCTGTGCTGCAAATCTTTCTGCTATAGGAAAAAAGACAATATTCTTACACATAGAGACCAAACTTTCAGTTCAAAATGAATCAGATTTTTCCTATCCTATAGCACTGACTGTAAGTGAAGCTGTACACTGAAAATACAAAAGATTTAACACAGCAACAGCTTCGAGTTTTTTCATGTGTCAGAAGAGTGGCATATAGACATTAACACTTTGAGTAAAAATCCCATGAAGAATAAATCAGGCTGAAATACAACTAAAAATGAAGCTACAGCTGAATTAAAGCTATGATAATTAATGTATTGAATGAAAGCAGACCTTTTATGTTGACAGTCTTCATCTACTCTTTGTTGTTGTTTAATTTCCAGCAATACTGACTAAACTAACCCAGCCAGTTCCTATAAAAATTTCAAACTGCATCTTTGGTAATTCTTGCAACCTTCTTGCATATTAAAAACCATTGAGATACAATTAAATAAGTAACACAGTCTGTAACAAATGGCTTTCGGAGAGCTCCTCTTTGGGGTTCTCATTTCTGACTTCCTTCCTCCCCCCCATTTTGTGCCACTCCTCCCTCGCTGCTCTCTTCAAGGTTGGTTTGTCAGGGCTCATTCAGACATGAAACTTTGGGTGATGGTGAAGAGTCAAAATGAAAGCACCAGAGCAAGTGAATCTTTTGGTTTAAAAGGAAAATGCACAATGCCCTGAGATGTTTAAAATTATATATCAAAAACCCCACAAGAACATTTCTGCCCCCAAACGAGTTACATTCTATATCACCAATTGCTGAAAGCACTTCCTCTTACCTCTAATTGCTCAGGTCTGAGCTGCTCTGCTCTCTCTTTTCCCCCTCACAGTACTCCCTAATCTGCTATCAGTCTCTGAAATCATCAACACTTGCAGGTTAAAACAAACTAAAACTCCCTCAAGTATTATTAGTTATAAGGGGAAGGAAATGCTTTTCAAAACCAATATCAGAATAAAAGACCCTGGCTGGCAGACAGACATCTATCTGAAACCAACCTGTGACCTTACATGCAATCACAGGCACCACGGTGACACAGATTAAAAATGAACAGCTTTGCAAGGCAAAGTTCATCACAGTTCACAAATGAAAACACTTATTCTGCATTGCCCAGCTTAGAAACAACATGCAATTGTTATGCCCAAATTGCCCTCCACTCCTCAGCTCTGAGACAGCACAACCTATTAAAACACAGTGGCACAAAACTCAAAGGTACCATATAATTTAATTATGTTCCCCAAAAAAGTGATGGGTTTGAGCATTCTTATAAGGGTTAGTCACAGTTCTGAGGCACAAGGTAAGTAATTTGCAGTACAGCAATAAAATGTTTCACTTTATTTTCCCTACGTACATTATCATTAATTACTATAATGACAAATTAATAACTACTCGATGTCTTGAAGATGTAGGGCAAGATTCTGTATTGATGTAAACTAAACCACTCACATAAATTAAACTTACTATGTCAAGCCTTGTCATTATAAAAGAAGAACAAATGTTAAAGCCCACCTTGGGTCTGATGCTGCTGCATTCAGCCAGTAAACTCCTGCAGTTCTTATGGACATTCACTGCACAATCTGAAACACACACACCAAAAAAAGTCTTAATTATGCTCGTCATTCCCACTGAGGGAAAGGAAAAGTGACATGTAATGGATCTCACTTTTGAAAGAGATGCAGAGTAAGCTCAGGTATTTTGGCAAGCATCCTTGTTGTGTTTGTTGTGGTCTTGATTTTACACCAAACACTCGAGTTTTTTCAGTAAGACTCAGGATCACTGATAGTGCAAGTCGCACATGGAGGTGTACAGAGCCACTCTGGAATGCAGGAGGAGTCTTCTGCTGGACCAGCACTCAGAGCACAGCCTTCCTCATCTTTGCAAAGGCTATTTTCCCCTGTCTCTCCAGTCAAAATTGACACCATTCAAGAGGGCAGCAATTTCTTTGGCTCCATAGGAATAGCTGCCTTTCTGCATGGAGTATTGCTGGGAGCTGAGCTCCAGTAAATTAAAGATCAAAACGCACCCCAGAATCATGAGAGCACTGCCAGCACCACAGCATTACCCCTCTTCCAGCTTCACAAAGGAACCACTCCCAGATTCAGGAACCAAAGCAGCCCTCTCACCCAAAAGCCATAAACCCATTAATAGTACAGTAAAATCCGATCCCTTTTTTTCCTTGTGATAACTACTGCTTGACAAAACAGAATGGCAATTGGTCATGTCAAATATTTTCCACAGTCTTTCAGCCCATCTAATAATCAAGATCCCTCATAAAAATCAAAGCAGGACACAGCAACTCAGTAAAGGACATTAGGATTTGTGTCTTCCCATATATTTCAGGCATGCCTGTTAAAAGAGAAATTGAACAAAACTGGGAAGATGAACACCATATCTGCCAGAGAAAAGCCTGTTTATATTTAAAGCACAGAGGAAAAACTATTAAAGGTCTCTTCAGAACCATCCCCCCTGCCTGGCGCCAGGACTGGGGATCTGCTTTAAGGCTTCTGGCTGGCCTAGAGAAATGCTCACTTGTGTTTTCCATAATTTCACAAAGAGTCTGAAAACAGGCCCAAAACACTTACATGGAAATAAATTAATAAAGACATAAAAACAGGACTGAGAGAAAGACTGAGTGCACAGACCTGCAAGATGCTTACACATTATGCAACTTCCTCGAGTGTGGGAAACAAAGTGCACAGTTCTGCTCACCAAAAAATTCCACAAAAACAATCACCTCCCACAACTTTTCTCTTATTTGAGATATTCCTACCACTACCACACCCCACACCACAAGCCAAAAGGCACTTCATCTAATTTCAAATGTGTCTCTGTAAACGCATGAGAAAAATGTATCAAAATTATTCACTTGCTAAAACCATGTAGAGAATAACAAATATATTTGTTATTTCAGCATTGATAAGGCCTCCCCCTCTCACCAGGAAATGAAGAGCTTGTTAAAAGACATGCCTCAACAACAACCAAGCAGTTAACAATGGAAACCACTTTTCTCCTGAGACAAAGGAACAAACTGGACAACAAAAATCACCACACAAAAGGAAATAGAGAAAATTCTCCATGACATCAGAGTCCTGCTCACAGACAGGTTCCTTTCAGGGCAGAACATGAGGACTGCTGGAGGCAGTGTTCCTACAGCCACTGCCTTCCCATACAGTCCTGGAATCCACTGCATTTATCTAGAATTCTGTAATATAGTCATCTTTATGCATTTTATCAAACTAGACATTCCTATTCCTATTCCCTGACATTTACCTATATTCAGTGATTACATTCAGTAATTCTTTTCCTATCAAAGATTAGTGGGACCAATTCCAGTTCAAAAGCTTGAGAACCTTGTTAAGGTAACTGTAAAAGGGATCTCACTTAAAAATGGGTTTCAATTTTAAAACCACTACTTGCTCAGTTAAAGATAACAACTTACAGCGCTCTTAGTAGGTATTTTTCACTTAATCAGCTGACATATCTAATAGTGCTGTGCATGACTTTCCTGTGCTGCAGAAAGATTCTTTACACAACAGGAGAGAAGATACTGGAAAACAGGAAAATGCTACAGAAAAGCCTCAGAAAACTGCAGCTGAATCCAAGGACTTGATTGTCCACGAGGTTATTTGAAATGCATTTACTCCACGACTTCCAAGGGGCATTATTTTTGCCCACAATTTTGAAACCTGACAGAAGAATCACACTGTTTTACAAGCACACTTCATTTTATAAGACATGCTCCACCTTCCCCTATTCAACACACTGTTGCAGTCACTGCTGAAGGAAGGACACCTCAATTCAAGATTAGAACACACTTTTGAATACTAATGAATGTGGTTTCCTTTTTCTGCATGTAAGATCTCTATATTCTTTATTCCTATTACTCTGCATTCTTATTCAGCCTCTCCGAACAGGGTATCAGAGAACTGCACGGGTCAAGAAACAGTGAAAGGAAGAATGAGGGACAGGGGACAGTGAAGGAGTGACAGGAACCCGCACACATGGAGGCTGATGTTTAAGAATGTGAAGGCTTGTTACAGGTGTATAGAAATATCAGACCTCTAACAGGTGTATAGAAATAACAAAACTCTACCCTCTCCTGCCATCCAAAGAAAAGCAGCATCAGTAAACTCAAAACTGACAAAGAAAAATATTTTTGCATGTACCATCAGTAACTGGTAGCATTTGGTCTTATTCAGATCAAGAATTTGCGAAGGTACAAAAATTAAATAGATAGTTCTTTTGGCAAGCTCTTCCCAAACTGGAGAGGCACAAAAGGTATTCCTGAGAAAGGCAGAGATAAAAACTCAGAGCACTGCAGCTGGGCTCTTCCCTGTCTTTTCCCTCCATTACTCCCCGGAATTGCAGGAAGATTTATTTGGCAACAAAAAGCAGATTCTCTGAAGGATGACAGAAGAGCCACAGCTCTGGCCAGTGCTGAGAACACCAGGTAAAGTGCCAACACACAGAGAGGATCCAAGGATTTGGGTCACCTCGACTGGATGGGAACAGCACCACTCCTAGAGCTAAAGGTACAAGAGCCACCGACACCTCACAGAGGGTGGGAGCCGAGCAAACCCACTGTGGTTATGTCTAGGCTTTAATCAACAGCTTTGGAATTAAGGTTGAGAATTTTGGGAGCATCACATTAGCCCAGATCTGCTTACTGCAGGGATTGTCACTCCCTAGGAAGCATTTTGCAGGGGCCAGTGCCAGCAATGACCTAATGACAGAGAAACTGAAACAGGGGCCTCAACCAGCAACAAAATATTTAAGAGTAAAAGGCTCATAAACACCATAAAAGATCCTGTTCACGATTGAGAGTAATGAATTTAATAACTGGAATAACCAAAAACCTTCCCTTATCAATGAGATGTTTTCCCAAAGGCTCACAGTAACTAATTTACAGCTTAGGAGTATTTTATTGGACAACACATGATAACACCCAAAAGCATCACCCCGCTCACAGTATGTAAGAGGGCACCAAAACACAGTGGAAAGGAGCAGGCAAATGCATTTTCTTCCCCAGCTGGAATACCTTCCAGGGGATCAGACACTGACAATGTCCTATAAATATCTCCCAGAACTGGATTCCAGGACAAATCTATGACTCACCAGACATTATGAGCACTGTGACCCTGACCTTTGGTCTGGAGCGGTACTGCCCAATAAAATAACTCTTAAAAGGCCATTTGCAAACAACTAACACACAAAACCACTGTGATTAATCTAAAATTGAACTGCTGATTTTTTTTTCTCAAGGAATTTTTTTTGTGTGTTTTGTAAATTACAGATTAAAAAAACCACTTTAAAGCAGTGCAAGTTCAGGCAGGGACACCTTGTAATATTTCAATGATAAAAGCAGTTCAAGCACTATTTTAATGCTATTCACCACGTATTAAATCCAAGCATCAGAAGAGAGCCAAGGACAAAGAGCTGCCTTGTGAAATTAATAATTTTCCTGTTTTCAAGTGTCCAATGCTTCAGGGATCAAAGAGAACCTCTTCCCTCTTTCTTCACCCTTACACCACATAAGGAACTCCTCCCTCTTGAACTGACAAAGGAAACAACCTGCACATCAGTGATTAATCCAGAATACAAAATCTGACTCTATACCCAGAGATACACAAGACAGCAGCTGAGAAATATTTTGAACCGCTACTGCATTCCAGAATAAGCAGAGGCACTTTGTGATAGATTTCCTCAGGAAAGAGGAGGAGTCTCAGTGGACCATAGGAAGTTTCTGTGCTGGGTAAATTCAGGTCAGGTATCTTTAGGAACTCGGAGCAGATTTAACTTTGTCCTAGTGGCTCTGGTGGCCAGTGTTTACTTGTCTTCTCATCTGCTTAATTACGCAGAGGCAGAAACCAAAAGCTGGAAGGGTACAGGGAGATGAGATACATCACATTCTGAAATAGAGACACTCCACGCCAGAGAGCAACAGCACTAAATTATCAAGTTTCAGCCTCCCTCTTAGAGCATTCCTCTTTGTCTCCAAAACAACCTATAATTACTTTCTCACTGTATCTGGTTTTATTGTCAAAATATCAGCAAAACAATCGGGGAGAAGGGTTGTGTTATTCCTAACACTGCAAGTTCTGGTGGCCAAGGGGTTTTCTTTACAAAAACACATAAACAACTGATGTTTCTGTTTTTCAAACGACACCAAGTAAAATTTCCATATTATCCTAAAGAAAGACAAGTCCCAATTCGATTCTCTCATGCTGAAGCCTTCCCCCATTGTAAGAAACGCTACAGAACTGAAGCAGCAACTATGACAATCATAAAAGGTATTTAAAATATTTCATAGGTAAACAGGAGGTGGAACTACAACACACAATGTCCGATGGCTCCTGTTTGAGAACCATGTTTCTTTTTTTTTTTTTTTACCATGTCAAAGAGAAACTACCAAACTACCACTTATAATTTCATAAATTTAAACAAAAAGTGACAATTAAAAAAGGCACCCACAGAACTCTCTAAAGAGGGGAGTGAGAAGGAACTGAGAAGCAGCCATTTCTCCTTTTGGTTTTACATAGATGACACACAAAATCTTCAAACAATATTCAGAAATTATGCTTATTTATTAGAACAGCAACACCAGATATAGCACAAGAAACAGTCAGAAAGTTATTTGTTCAAATCACTCCCTGTTTCCCACTACCTCCTCCAAAATCCCTCACCGCCCTGACCTCCTGCCAGGGGTTCCTTTCCAACACACCTGAGCTAAGCTGATACCATCTCCCGCTTCTCTCCCTAAGGTGCCAGGGCTGGGGAATATTTAAAATGGGTCAGTTATCGCAACTCCGGATAAAGAGAAGATTTCACTGTTTTTTTTCCAAACACATTTAAGGTCTTTCACGCACATCCCGGACTTCTGAAGGTACACCAGTACCTGCAATGTGTGTAAGCACCCAGAGGACGAGGTGCAGGATTTAATGATCACAAGGATGCTCAGACTAAAACTGTGGCAGAAAGGGACACAACTTCACACCAGGCTACAGCCACTCGCCTCCCTAACAACACACAGCAACATTTCACTCCTTCTTTAGCCCCTAAAAGAGCTTTCTAATGTAAACACTGGATCTTCCAAGCTGCGTCCCGCCCCGCAGCTGAAGCCAAGAGCTGCAAAGTTCGGGACGGCTGTAAAACCTAAGGGATTGTCACAAAGGGACGATCAACCCGCCGCCGCGGCCAAACTCCGGATCCCCCTCGCGCCGCCCCCCCCCCAGCCCCCGGGGGCCGCGCTGCCCGCACAGCGACCGGGGGCGGCGGTCCCCGCAGTCCCGGCGAGGGGTCCCGGTGGCCGGCGACTTGCTGAGGCTGGGGGGCCGTGGAGCCGTGGGGCCGCGGGGAGTCGGGAGCTGGGGCCGGCGGGCGCACTGACACAGCCCAGTCTCTTACCGGACTCCCCGGGGAGCCGCCGGTTCCCTCTCGGTCCCGGGAGCCGCCGCCACAGCAACAGGAAACGCCCCCGTGTCCCGGAAGGAAAAGCGGGATGTGAGGGTGCGCCTGCGCGGGCAGCACGGCCGGGGTGGGTCCCGGCTCCTCGGGGCGGGCGGGCGGGCGGACAGTCGCAGTCTGTGTCCTGCCCTGGAGGAGGGCACACAGACCCTTTCCAGACCGTGTTTTCCCTCAGGGAGGGCACATGGCCACCGCCGACCAGTGCCTGTCCCTCAAGGAGGACACAGCCACCACAGCCCGCGCCTGCCCCCAGGGTGGGCAGAGCAACCCATAGCTTTCTTTCAGGGAGGGCACACAGTCCTCTTAGCCCATGCTTTCCTTCACGGAGGGCGCATGGCTACTGCCGACCAGCAGGGAGTGCACGGCTACACATACCCTGCATGTTCCCCTAAGGAAGGGCACGACCACCTACAGCCCGTGTTTTCTTCTCGTGGAGGGCTCACAGGCACCTTTAGCCCACACCTTCCCTGAGGGAGGGCACACGGTCCCCCCTGACCCACGCTTTCTCCTCAAGGAAAGCACAAGCACCCCAATCCCACATCTCTTCCTCAGGGAGGGCTTACGGCCCCCTTAGCCTGTGGCTTCCCTCATGGAGGGTACATGGACAACCCTGAGCCCATGCTCTGTCCTCTGAGAGGGCTCACAGCCACCCATAACCTGCTCCTTCCCCTCAGGGAGGGCACATGGATACCCATAGCCTGCTCCTTCCCCTCATGGGAGGGTACAACCAGCCCACACTTTTCCCCTCAGGGAGGGCACACGACCACCCATACCCTGCACTTTCCTTCAGGGAGGGCACACGGTGTGTGTCCCTCAGCCCACATCTGCCCCTCAGGGAGGGCACAACCACCCATAGCCCATGCCTTTCCTGAGGGAGGGTACACAAGCCCCCCCCAGCCACACGTCCCCCTGAGAAAGGTCACAAGCATCCTTAGCCCGCACATTCCTCTCTGGGACAGCACATGGCCACCCTTAGCCCATGCTTTCCCTTCAGGGAGGGCAAACAGCTCCTCTTGGCCCATGCGTTCCCCTCAGGGAGGGCATGACCACCCCCAGCCCACGCTTTTTCCTCAGGGAGGGCACACGGTTCTCCCCAACATCCATAAAAACTAAAGAGGCCCATAACAGCTGGGATGTGGCATCCCCAGTGACAGCTTTAACATGGTACTTCATGTGTACAGAGCACACAGCCTGGCACTTGAAATACATAATTCGGTATTAAAAGCCTGGTGGGATTTGCCATCCCAATGTACTGAAGTGTTTATGGACACCCTTACCAAGGCAAGGCTGGGGTGCCTGGTGGGTTGGCAGATGCTGGCTTCCCTATCTGCCCTCAAGAGCAAGTGCCTGCCCAGGCCTTTGCCAGTGATCCTTGCACAGACAAACAGCGAGAGCAAAGGGGAATTATCTTCATTACCAGCAGATCCATGCACTGACTTGTAGAACCAAACTGCTTGCTGGAAAAACCATCTTTTCCCTGACACCAGTGTGGTTTGATGTATTAGCACCAGGCTCCTGGAGTACTCAGTGCAGGGAAAAAAACTGGGAAGAGCTCACTATCAAACCGTACCTCCCAATTTCACTCTGAGGATTTACAGTACTGATCAAAAGTTTGTCGTATTTTAAATCACACATATCCAAGTTGCCTGTTGAGCCTGAAAACACAGCATACACGACTGCAAAACAAACTTCCCTCTCAAAATCCCCCCTGCGGCTTTCCCATGCTGCTCTGAAAGAACCTGCCACAGGTTGGGCTTGAAATGTGCTGAAATCCTGCCATGGGACCAATACAGTCTCTGGTTTCCACACTGCCACCTGTTTAATTGATTTTATTTTTCTCTTAATCTCATAGTTGCAAGCTTTTCCAAAATGTTCCCTTTTGTGCTGCTTCCCTACAGGACTGAGTACAATGAGGTCCCAGTTGTTTATTGGGGCCTGTCAGCACTACAGGGACATATTCATTAAATAAAGCAGTTTGGGGGTAAACAGCTGGCTGTCACTTGGTGATTCATCCCTAGGCGCTTCAAACTTTGTGCTTCACTGTAATGTAAAAGTAAAGCATTGCAGATTGCCCAACTGCAGCTGTCACAGAGAGGACGTGCTGTGCTTGTGCAGCTGCCTCAGGGCATCACTACAAAATCAGTGCAAAATCTGGCACAGCAGCCAGCTCAAAAACTCCATAGCTTTGAGCTAAGGTTTGGATTGCAAAGAGGAGAAGAGCACCAACTCTCTAATCCTGTGTAATTCTGTAATAACAAAAGGTTTCTTGCTGAATGTGTTAGAGGTAGATTACTGTCCTGCAGCCTTATGTATTTGTCAGCCCGAGAGGACAAGATCCTGAGGTTTTATTAGGGAATGGAATGGGCAGCACTTGGAGATGCTCCAAATGAAGGCAGTACTGCCCAGATACAAGAAGAAAGTGAAAAGTAGAAAAGGAGAAGCACTGAGAATAGGATGTACTTTGGTTTCCTTTTCTAAAACCTCTTGAGTTGGGTGAAACAGCTCTGTGTCAGCACAGTCATAGCTCAGTCAGTTGTTCCTCTGCAACCAGCACTGCAGCCACTTTCGCATTTGCTTCAGATCCTTCTCCATTGGCTCATAACCACCTCAACCCACGTCTTGATGCCGCCACTCTGGTTTAGCCTCTGTTTGTTTGGAATTCTGTTAGTAATCATTTATTCCAAGTGGGACTTCCAGTCCATTTATCACTGTCATCATGTTACAGCAGCCAAACCTCCTTTTTTCCACCCAAATAGAAGGTTTTTGGCACCTGTGTCTCTCTCCGGAAACACAAAGTTCCAGGTTGTCTGCTGCTTTTCAGATATCTCAGGACTCTTGTGTGGGCTATGAGCAGAAATTTCAGGATAGAAAAATCAAGTAATTCCTGTTTATTATAAGCCAAAACTATCTTCTCATATTAGTTTATTGGTGCTGCACTGGGAATCCAGAAAACAAAACCGTGCAAGCACAAGTGCCAAGTGAGAGGTGAATTTCACACAAATTTCAAGTCCAACCCAAAAGCTATTCTGGCCTCTCCTTGGCCATGGATGGAGGATGTTTGCCTGACAAACTTCACAGACCCATGTCCTCTCACTTACCCATTGTGAGAAAGGAAATGGGTCTCCAAACCTCTTTCACAACACGCCTTAAATAAGTCCTAGTGACCAGTTGTTACGGCAATCTGTTAGAGATCAGCCAGTGCACTGAAGCAGCCAGCAAGGGTCAGCCTAGGACAGTCCAGCATAGCCTGTATGGTTCAGGAAGATTTATTAAATCTAGCACCTTCTCTTAAAGAAGAGGAGTTTTTCTGAAGCCCGACAAACTTTGGTTGCAGCTGCTGGTTTCCTTTTGAGGAGGATGTTTGATCTGACCCCGCTATGGGGCCCTGGCTCTGTCTCTCCTATAATGTAATAAAGATGTGACTGTCAACTAAAGAGGATGTGGAAGACCCACCTCTACCCCAATGCTCAAGTCACTAGGAGGGAAGCAATCCTTCTCTTCATCTGTATTCCACAGCATATCCCTGGCTTGCCTCCATGGCACAGCCTGCTTGGAGAGCTCTCCTCCTGTCAGGGCTTTCCTGGGACTCATCTAACTCTTGTTGCATAAACTCTGGAAGCATGTTTATAAGAGAAGATTAATTTAGGCACAGAACCTTCTCCACCCTTGACAGCAGAGGCTCAGAAGGAGCTTTCTCATTTCAAGGTGAACAATAAACCCAGAGGCTCTCAGCTCATAATTTACGTAATGGCAGAGTTTGGGTGGCCACTGTTGTCGAGATCCCAGTGACTGCAACCATTCCTCTTTGTTTTTCATTCCTGCCAGGCTCCTCATAGCACATCTGTGAGCTGCAGAGACTCTCCTGTGTCCATACTCTTGACACACAGCACAACCTCCTTCAGTCCATCCCTGGGATACTCTGTATCATGTGATGTAAGGATAGATGGGAGGAATCAGATGAGACAGGGAAACAAGATACCACGTACCAGGCTACCTGGGCTGCCTACCTTCTTCACATCTCACATGCATGTTTCTAGCAGAACAATGGTTCTTTGTTCTGAATTAAAAGCCAAATTCCTCCTGCTATTACTGTCTCTAATAAGAAGTGCTCTCACTTCTCTAATTCTTAACAGCCATGGAAGCCACGAGACAGTGGAACATCTCAGGCTTCCTAATCATTCCTCCATCCTTCCTCTCCCTGGCTTCATCTCATCCTTTTCTTTAACCATCATCTTTTCTTGTATTTTCCATAAGCCCGTTTTGCCTCGTACCACATGTTGGTGCTGCAGTTAAGAATACCACGGAGGCAACATCAACGGCAGCACCTGACCAGCGATGGACCAAGGGCTGGCTGGGGCCCAAGGGGTAGAGATGGTGAAATGTGAGTTCATGACAAGAAACCAAGAGCAGCAGCCAAATCTCCTCAGATCCTGGCAGCAACTACAGCTCAGACCGAGCCCTGACAGAGCAGCTCACACTTCTGAAAAGTAGGCCTGCTGCTCCAGCTTCCTGGTGGCCCCGGAGCTCTATCAGGGACTACTCAGGAGACCACACACTGCTTTGAGCTGCAATAATGGGAGCTGGTGATAGCAGCTACCAGCTCAGAGGCAGCTCACAAAGATTCCAGCCCAGCATCATCCAAATATAGGCACTGTCAGCCAAACAGCTGTCACACAACAAGCCCTAGTTCACATCTCACCGCAGACAGGCCACTAATTTAATGAACATCTCCAAACCCTGCCCAATTCAGCCTCAGTTCAAGCAAAGGGAGCACAATAAAACAAGCTATGCTGCCCTGCTGCCCATGTTATCCTGGGCAGCACATCCCTGAGCAGCTGAGAGCCAAAGGAGATGCCACGGAGTCCCAAACACAAACCAGTGCGTCAGCCACCTTGGAGTTTTTCTTCTGAATGTTAACAAGACAGAACACAGGTTCCTCATGGAAGGGCTGAGAAACAAGGTAAAAGTTACTATAACATGTCCAATCCCCGCACATTTATGATGGATAAAAATATGCTGAGTCACACTCCTATTTTGACAACTACCTCCAACTCCAGACCACAGATCTCCATAGCAGTTGTCCAGAGGAGAATCACTCATACTAACAACAACCTCAGCATTCCCAAGGCCATGCTTGGAGCATGGCTCCAAGCTCTTGGTGCACTGGGACTATCTTGTATCCTCTCAGGTTAAGGTATTTTTGCAGGACTGCAAACAGAGGAGGTTCCTCAGACAGGAATGACAAGGCATAACTCTGCCTCCTCTCATAACATTTAGGTTCTCTCTAAATATTCCACAAAGCTTCCTACTTTTTGCTGTGTCACCTGAAAACCATTCACTAATAGCCAGGTCTGTACCCCTTTTCAATTTCCCTCCAGCTGCCCTGAAGGGAAAACACACTTCTCACTACACATGTCCAAGGTCAGTCAGTCCTCTTATGCCCCAGGAAGGTTTTACCGACCTTAAGAGCCTCTGAGAGACCCTCACTAGAGAGCGAGCATTGCCAGAGGGTACAGGATGGAGAAAGAGAGCAATTCTTTCAATTCCAGAAATTTTCTCTGCCCACAGACAACCCCTTTTAAAGTGTTCTTCAGTGCCCTGGGTACCTGCCCCAAAGAGGAGGGACAGGGTTTGTCAGCCAAAGCCATGTCACAGTGGATGCAGTGGGAGCACAGAGGCCCGTGCAGATGGTACCACTACTTACCACTACTCAGGGGTAAAAAGCAACAGTCTCACCCATGCAGGTCCTAGGAGGCACCATTTGACTTTTGTGTTTGTTAATAAAGTTTTGGATGCTCTAGAAATCCCTGTGCCCATGCATAGGGCAGATGCTGAGCTGAAACATCACTGCAGCTGTGACAAACAGCCTAAAAGATCCAGCTGCACTCAGGCAGTTGGGATATTTGTTCAGGCAAAGCAGAACTTCATGGAAAAAGAAAATTAGTGAAGGGGAAGTTGACCTAGAACCCTCCTTGGGAGAAAGGGGCAGGAAATGGTCAAATGACCAAAGAAAATGAGGATAAATCCAGGCAGGATTTAGAGATCGTTTAGACTCTTTGGAGAAACAACCAAGCCAGGCCAAGCAGGGTGGTGGGGTAGAGCCAAACCAGGCAAAGAAGTGAAGCAATCCAGGAGGCTGCTTTGAGCAATTCAGGAGGCTGGTTTAGGCAATCCAGGAGGCTGGTTTAAGCTGGGCTGGAGGGGAGGTGGGAGCAGAGGCTGGGGCAGAGCCAGGCAGTGACAGCCATACTCACTCAGACACTGCAGACCACTTTTATTCACAAGAGGTTTGGCACACAGTGAGCAGCTGGTGCAGCTGGAGAAAACCCCTGGCACAAGCTGGTGCCCACTGATCTCTTTCCACCTCTCTTTTGGCTCCTTTGTGTCCTTCTCCTTCTCTCTCTCCTTTGGCTGCTCTTTGTTCTTACCCTGGAAGGAGAGAAGAACACAGCTCGTCACAGGCCTTGCACTGCCCACGTGTTCCTTTCCCCGCTGCTACAAAGGAGCGTGCAGGTAGGTTCCTGAACCTGGTGGGTTCAGGTACAGTGGGATGGCAGTGCTTTTCCTGAAGGTTTGAGCAAATCCCTCTAGTCTAGGTCCAGTCTAGGTGTGACAAAGGGCAGGATACAGCACTTGGCTGTGTCTCTGCAGGCTCTTCCCTGCCACAGAGGGTGATCCAGGCAGTCACCCAGCCAAGGCACTCCTCTTGCTCTGCACAACTAAGACAGCACAGGAGCATTTAGAACGTGCCCTAGAGAAGGGTGGGATGGAAGTTGGGGATCGCTCTGTCCCGTGCACTATGTTAGGAGGCACAGTGCATCTATTGACCAAGACAGAGGCCTTGGCCACCCAAAAGCAATCCAGCCGACTACTCTCTGGGGTCAGATCCCCTTTTCTACTTGAAGAATTTCACAATTCCTTCCACAAATTCAGCATTTCTCCCTCACCTTATCCTTCTGCCAGGATCCAGTGACTCGGCTCCGTAGGGAACTCAGGCGTCTCATCACCTTTGTACCTTTCTCTGCTTTATCGCTCTTCCCACTGTCCTCATTTCTGAAATAAAACAAAAACATCTTAATGAAGGGGAAATCCACTGGCCAAGCCCAGCTCAGGGAGATCACTGATAAAGTTCATTAATGCATTATTTTAGAACCCCAAGTCTGAGCTTTCCATCTCCTGGAGGATCTGGTTTGGCATCAGCCATGTCATTTATTAATGAGACACTTGCAAATAAGGAGCTGAACTTTCAAACTGTGTGTGCAAGTTCTGTCTGTGTCTGTGGTGTTATTCAGTGCCCCAATCCTGGCTGAACCCCTGCAATACCAGTGTCCTGCACTCAGGATTAGCAAGGCAGTAGAGCTTAGATGGAGGGGGGCTTGAAATCAGTCTGCTCTGGGAACATGAAGTGTGTGGGTTACCCTCTGTGTCACTTACTCGTTAGACAGGAACTCAAACCAAGTGATGTTCTGCTGAGAAGAGTCACTGCCTTCTTGCACACAAGCTCTCTGCTTCACCCTGGTCAGGGAAAAGGCATCAGACACACAGCAAAGAACACAAGAGCAGAACTTCTGGGTCAGCAGAAAGTCTTGTCTTTGGAGATGGGGCAGGAACACCTATAGAGTTACAGAAGAGGCACATGAAATGTCCCTTCTTGCAATTCTACCAGAGTTTCGCTGGAAGAAATCAGTGATTCTGGGGATTTGCCCCTCAAGGAACCGAGTGTCCTTTGCCAGATGGGTCCTGTGACATCCCCATCCACGTCCCTCTCCCACACACACTTACCCATGGTAATGTTTCAGCTCCTGAAGAACCTTCTGGACATTTAAGCTACCAGGGATGGGGCAAAAGAGAAGGGAGGGATTAGAAAATGTCCTTGCACAGACATTCTGCATCCCACAAAGCCTCAAGTGCTGGTTTAAGACCAACTACTCAGCTGTGCCTCAGCATGGAGCGGGATCTCCATTGCTGTTGCATCCCCAGTAGCTCAGATACACCCAAGAATCTCTTTCCTCTCAAAACAGCCGGGACTGACAATACCTACACGTGGTCTGGGGACACGTGGTCCTTCTCCAGCATCTCCAGAGCAGGGGATTCAACACCTGGAACACACAATGCTCTCAGCAGAAAACCTGGTTTACCTTTGTAGAACACTACATTGCAAGATATGCAACTGGACCCTGTTAATCTTGCTGGGCTCCCACTCTGCCTTTAATGAGGAGGAAGAAATGCTGGAGCAGTTAGGAAGGAAGAGGCTGCTCTGCATTTCTGTGGGTGAGGTGAAGGCTACATAATTTTCTATGTTACCCCTCCCCTCTCCAGTCTGTATTAAAGTAACTACTGAGGATCCTGCTTTGCAGCCCAGGGATAGGAGGTGATCCAACCCCAGAGACCCTCCGCATGACATCCAGCTTCCCCTCCACTTCCCAGGCTGTGCTATTAAGTCTCTACATTTAGCTCTGGGCCAGTCCTCACATGTGGGCCTTGTGTGAGTAGGGAGTGACCAACACACTGCCACAGAGAGGTTGTGTGGCATTGTGTCACTGGGGATGGGCACGACTGAGCTTAGACTGCACTGTTAGCCAGGGCCAGACTCAAAGTCAGCTTGGCTTTGTATTTCTGCAGCTATTGGGACCATGTGGAAGGGTAAGCAGAGGATGTCCAGGCTTGCAGAGGCTACAGCTCCAGTTTTTTATCTTCTTAATCACACCTTGAGCTCATTTAATGCCATGGATATAATCTATACCAACCTTCCACAACTGGAAGAGAAGTGTTGAAACTGAGAGTTATCTGAGGGGAGGCAGCGGTCTCACAGGCTGCTGGGACAGACTTGGACCTCAGTCTCTTCCCATTGTTGACACATTTCTGGAGAAGTAAAAAGTCATGGACATCTTTGGTGCTTTGTGTACCAAGGGAGCCTCCATCACAGCTGATTCCTCACCCCTTGCCTCCTGTTTTGTCAGGGTTATGATGCAGGATACATAAGGCCCAACTGTTTGTCGGTCTCAGGTCTGAGCTCCAGGGAAGCTGGAGCAAGTGACATTTGGGACTGAAACCTTCTTAGGCACTTCTCACTTTTTAGAACATGTATCAATTGTCATTGAGTCCAAAGAAGGGGAGTGACACTCTGGCCTTCAATTCACTGACAGAGGATTATAGAGTAGGTAGATTCTTCTTACAGGTGCACAGTGACAGGAAAAGAGGCAACAGGCTCAGGCTGCATTAAGGGAAATTCCCGCTAGATATATGGGAAAAGAGGGCTGTGCTTCAGCATCTCCCAGGGCCTTTATCCTGCAAGACAGGGCAGATTGCCCTGGAGCAGAGAAGGCTCATTCTTGCTGAGATTCCTGCAGACCTCCTGGCATACCCGGTTCAATGCTGGCACTGAAGGAGCCCAGCATGCGGCAGACCCTTCTGCCCCCCCCAGCTCTCCCTCCTGCCCCCGTGCACAGCCTTCCCCACTCACCACCTCCTGCAGGCTGGGGCCCACCGTGAGCTTCGGGAGCAGCGGCTCTATCTCCACTTTGATCACTGTGCCAGCCCTGCTACTGCTCCAGGCTCCCAGCACCCCTTTGGGCAGCTGAGGGGACACGTGAGGCTGCGGGCAGGACTGGCTTCTCTTCCCCACATCCTCCTGCTCTGGGTCACTGCCCATCTCTGTGACATCCAGGCTGAACCTGATCAGGGGAGAGGAACAAGCCAGTTTAGCAGACATGTCCCAGTGTGCCAGGCATGGCACAGCTCCTGCAATGTCCTTGGGTGGATGGTCCTAAAGCGCTCATACATCTGGGACAAGGAGGGTCACAACAACAGGCACATGGAAAAGGAAATGCCAGGAAGCATCAGCCTGGACACCAAGTCCTGAGCCTGTTAAAAACAGCTCCTCTGGCTGCCATCAGCGAGTCCCTCAGCTCCTTGGTCACCCGGGATGTTTAGTGCTGGATGGCTCACACTCATCTCTTAGCAACCTCTGAGACTGTGCAGCCACCTGGGCTGCAACCTGGCCTGCCTGCCCAAGAGCTGCTGCCCTGTCAGCTGCCACACCAGGAAAATCCCTCTGGGCATTTAGAAGTGGCAGATGATGATGTTTATCACATCACCACTGTGGCATCATGTCCTAAATCCTGCTCCCACAAGGGCCCAGCTTCGTGGAAGGAAAAAGAAATTATTTTCTGGGAAATGAGGGGTGGACCAGCTCCCCCAGTGCCCACAATGTCCTGCACACCAAGTGCTGTTGCAGTGCCAACAGCACAGGAGCAAAACGATGGATAGAGCTCAGTGGAAAATCTTAGTCTCTGCATGGGTTCTGTTTGCAGATCACAGTCACCTCATTCCTGCTGCCACAGACAGGCTTCAGGAAGTGTTTGCTTAGGGAAGAGTGGGGCATATTACCCTTCCCTGGCCTCATGCTCACACGTGCTTCATCACCCAGAGAGTGGACAGAATATGTCCCTGACACAGCTGCTCCAGGCTGCTGTTCCTCCTGTATAAACTGTGAATGATCCACAGGGCATGGGGCAACAAGAGGTCTGAGAACCAAAGCCTGAGCTTGATAAAGAACTGCCAAGATTTCAGGCTAAGATAATTTTGAGGTACCATATAAGGAGGAGAGATAAAAATAGTCCTTGCTGGCTTGCACCTAAATCCCAGTCAGCTGGGAGATCAATACATTTGTCAGGAGGGAAAGCATTCATGTAGGAACCTGGAGGTCAAGGCATTCGTGTGGCAGGAGCAGAGGATGGCAGGAATTCCAGGCCTGACTCTGTTCCCAGAGCTCAGCATCATGCTAAAAAACACAACTTCCTCTGCAGTCACGTGGAGGGCACAGGGTTGGAGCACACAGAATCACAGAATATGCTGAGCTGGAAGGGACCCACAAGGATCATCCAGTCCAATCCTCAGCCTTGCATAGGACACCCCAGGAGTCACATCCTGTGCCTGAGAAGATCATCCAAACACTCCTTGAGCTCTGTCAGCCTTGGTGCTGTGACCACTGCCCTGGGGAGCCTCTTCAGTGCCCCACCACCCTCTGGGGGAAGAATCTTTTTCTAATATCCAACTGAAACCTCCCCTGACACAACTTCAGGCCATTCCCTCACGGTGACTGCAGACACAGGCCTCACCAAGCCAACTCACAGACAAGAAGAAAAAGGATTTGACAGAGCTCTCTTAATCTCTCTGTGATGGGAAAAATTCCCTTTGAGCCAGAGGATGGAGGTCATCGGGGCAGCTGATGCTGTTTAAGGTTACCTCCAGACAGAAATGAGTTCTCTCCAGATGAGAGATCCTCATCCTGGCCTCAAGACCAGGAAAAGAGGACCTTCCTACTGCCAAAGAAACATTAAATCCTCTTGCTGCTCTAGCATCTGCTCCTCCACATCCCACCCAACATGAGCAGTGGGTGTCCAGCTGCTCTGGCAGATGCTGACAAGTGAGGGAGACCACCCAGCAGCAGCCCCAGCCTCACACGCCATCATTGCACTGTATATATCAAATATCTCTCACAGTCTCTGTGCTCGCAGTCCTGTGCAGTCTCACTGTACCTGCGCTTGCAGTCCACTGGTGACAAAGGGCTCTCCCAGCTGTGCCTCCGAGAGGTGGACATAGATCTCACCAGTGTGGGGAAGGAATCCTGGGCCTCCTGCAGGTCCAGCTCCTTGTCTGCCTCTGCAGGACACTCAGGAGTGCTGGTTCCATCTCCTGGCCCTGCTGCACAGGGGCACACGTGGCCTTTGTTGAGAAAGCAGCATTCGACCTCGCCGTAACGCATCAAGCAGGAAATGGGGTTGGAGAAAGCAACATCCACAGACAGTTTGCTCAGAGTTCCTGGTCTCTCTTCCAATAAGCAAACAGCAGGCACGGACTGGGATCCTTCTTCTGGCTGTGCTGCCGTCTCTGGAGCTGTTTTGGCAATGGGCACGCTCAGGAGCCCCAGATCTTTGTAATACTCAGTGCTGTGGAGAGCAGAGTCTGAGAGGAGATCCTCCGTGCTGCTGTGCAAGTCTGCTGCTGGCACATCCAACTCTGTGGAAGATGAATCCTCCTGCAAAGGCAGAACAAATCCCACCTGAGAGCCTTGCACTGATCCTGCGGAGGGGACACCTCCCATGCAGAACTCAGGTGCAGAGCAGGACCAGACTTGCAGATGTGTTTCTCAAATCAGATTTTCTAATAGCACCCCTCTCTTACTGCCTCTCAAAGTCATACCTGCCCCAGCCCCACCATCTCAGGGTCCCTCTGTGCTTTATTTCCCCCAACACCAATACAAAGCACTCAGGAATGATTTTTCCCAGCGACAGAAGTAATATAACCTTGTATTCCCTGACAATCTGGATCAGTACCCCTTTCCCCCATTCTTACTCTGCCACAAATCCCTCTGGATGTGGAGCTGACCAGCCAGTTTGCTGACCCTGGCTCTTGCCTCATGGAATAGCAGAAGGAAAGAAGACACTTGCCTTCTCTTCAGCCATATTGGTGCAGAAGGAGTCATCCTCAGCAATGAGGGATGGGAGGAAGCTTTTGAGGGTGGGATACTCCAAAGCAGGAGTGCGGTGATCAGTGAATTCTCGTAAACATGGTTTGCAGTCAGACCCTGCAAGACAGAGAAGGTCACAGCGGGTAACCAGACAGCTGGGAGAGATAGAAAATCAGCTGCAATCGGGTGTTCTGCTCCCTTGCCCCTTTTAAAGATAGGCAGTGCCAGGCAATCTCTAGACCACAGCAGCCTTGATCCTGGTGCAGGGATTCTGTAACAGTAGAAATCTCATCCTTTGAGCTGCAGCATGTGCAAGGACAGAGACCAGGCTTTCGCCGTCCCAGCCAGACCCATGTCACATGTCCTATGCTGCAGAGGCCATTTCCACAGTAAAAGAAGAAGACTCAAACACATTTTGATGGCTGTTATTGATATTATGGACCTTTGAAGCAGAAATCTAGGAATAAAAATACTGTCAGAAATTTTCATCCTTAAGGAATAAAGGATGCCACTGGGAGGCAAATTGGAGGTACATTATTGACTCCAGACAACACTGAATGTGCAGAGCAATAGTGGGAGCACAGCTCACTCCTGTGCATTTTCCCCACGCAGGAATGTGAACCTGAGTGTGTGTACACCACCTGATAACTCATTGAGAAACAAAGCCATGGTCTGAATGTGTTTCATGGTACAATAGATCTTCCAGCTGAGCGAAGCACATTCCTATGGAGCGAGACACACTGTAAACCTCAGCCACAATCTCTAAACCATTGCGTGACTCACGGAGGTCTTTTTATTCTTTTGGGATACACACAGCTGAGGTGAAGGGAAAACAGCCACGCTGTTGGCTGAAGAACCATGGTGGATCTCTGAAGATGCAGAGAACAACAGCAAGAGACTGTAAGTGGCCATATCTATCTAGTGGGAAAAACCAGCAGGAAACTGCTAGAAATCGCTCACACACCAGGAAAGCCAAGTATAAAAACATTAATGTGAGGAAGACATTGTTAAGAAACACACTTTTGGAAATCTTGCATCCTGCTGTGGGTTATAAAGCTCCACAATTCAGCCAGGAATTGTGTGGTGCCAACTAAAAAAAGGCAGCAAACATGAGGAATAGTTGGGATGTTTGTTCCTTGGATCCCACTACACACTGCAGATGCCAGATTTTCTGTTTTAAGGGGCGTTTGGTGTGTTTAAATGTCTGTGGTGGTTTCAAGTGAGGGACTATAAATAATATAAAAAGAAAACATCTTGTGAAGGCACTATTTTAATTAAGGTCTTTCTAGCTATAAGAGCAGGGAAAATCTGAAACAGGCTTTCTAGCAAGGTTGTAAAATTTACTTCACAAGACATTTTTAATGAGTAGACAAATTCTTGTCCAGGATGTTCCTGAGCCACACCTGCAAACAGCAGAGGTTTAGTAAGTTATTGAACATCACCTTTTGCTTTCCTTGAATTCATCTGGATTCAGCTTGTAATGAAAAATCAGCATTTTGAAGTCAATGCACCTTTAAACCAGCACAGGTTTTGGCATGAGCTTGTAGGAAACAGCACCTAAAAGTGTCAGTGAGCAGTAAAAGCCATTGAAGTCCCCAAACAGGCTGGGATGAAGGCTAAGGAAGAACGGACCCAAGGGAAGCAACCAGGGGGTGGGGAAGGTCCCAGGGGGACCAGGACCCTCATACAAGTACAAGGAAGGAAGAAAAAGGAGATTCCCTGTTCTCGCCATCCCTTCAGCAGCGAACTACCCACAGTTAAAGCAGCAAAGGCCCGGGAGGCAGCAGGAATGTGGCTGCTGGAGCTGACAAGGATGGTGGCCTGACAAAGACCAGAGCCCTGGCCCACAGGTTTAGCTAAAACAAAGAGTTTTTTCCTCCCATTCAAGGTCCGGCCATCCCGCCAAGGCTACTCTGGACCTGCACAAGGCTCTGTGCAGCTCTAAAGTGGATCCCTGGAACAGAGTCAGCTCCACAGAGGCCTGGAAAGTATTCCCTGTGCTCTGCCTGTGCCATGCAGGGCTCAGGATTTGGCCAAAGGCATAGGCTGCAGTCAACAGAGCCCCTCCAGACCCACCAAAGGACTTAAATCCTCCTCGGAGGCTTCAGACACTCGGTTCAACACGCGATAAATCAGCTCCAGGGAGCATGGTGGCTGTGAGGCGGAGACACGCAGCTCACAGGCTGCAGCCATGGGGAGACCATTTTAGGCAATGTGTGAGCACCAGCCACGGCAATTCCGGGCTCCCACATCTCAGTCTCAGCCAGTTGATGCTAGGCTGGCACCGGGAGCAGAGCTGAGCTGTGAGGGTGCTTGGGCAAGGCAGTGATGGAAAGTTGTGGGATGGTGAGCAAGGAAGGAGCAGCGTGGAGCACACACAGGAGGGATACAGGTTTGGGGGGCTGTGAACATCCCTATATCCACCATCAAGGTGGTCACCCAGTATCAGCAAGTGTGGCAAACTCTGGAACCCCTTGAGTCTCTTGGACCATGCACTCAAGCCTGTTTGGAAGGATCCATGTCCAGCGTGGTGATAAGGGGATGGGGAATCTTGGCCCCCCAGGCACTGGCAGACAGCAGCAGTCACCTTCCCTCAGTTTAAGCTTTAGACAGGATGACAAAATGACACTTTCAAGAACAAATACTGTTTGCTTTAGGAGAACATTAAACAGATTAGGTATTGCAGTTGCTTAATTTGCCTCTGGCCAGGAACCATAAAAGGTTATTGCTGCAGGGGGCAGCCTCCTCAGAGGAATTCCCAGGGCAGAGCTGGGGAGGAAGTTGGGCTGGGATGGTCTCTGCACTATGCCAGAGCTTCCCACAGGTGAAACATGAGGACCCTTGGCTGCTGCGTGCGGAGGAAGGAAGCAGTGACAGGTGTCCAGTGCATGTGACAATCTGGGACAGTCTCGGGGGTTTTGATGCTGTGGGGACAATGGAATCAGCTGGATGAGCTGCCCTGGCTATAACTCTGTGCAAGGCCACTGGGAGCTCAGCAGAGATTTTAATAATTCCAACTCAGACCTATAGTCAAACCCTCCCTCCTACTACCACCTCTGCTGCTTTCCCTTCGACAGGCTGGTCACTGGAGATGCACCCACGAGTGTCACAGCAGGTGACAGCACCAGAGCAGCCAGCGCTGGAACGAGCTCTACCAGCAGTGTCCTGTCCTCACCTGCCCCCAGCTCAGTGCCGGATGCTACAGGTCCCCAGCTGACGCTGGAGCCAGGCTGACGCTGACAGGGAAACACGTCAGAGGAAAAACGGATGGCAGCTCTCACCACGCCAGTCACATCCTCCAACATCAAACATTGTCTGTGTTCCCACCAGGGAAAGGCCAAACCAAATGCATTGGGATAAAAGCACTGGGGAGTTCTGCTATGTGAAACAATCCCAGGAGGAAGGAAAGACCAGAATGTCTGGGCATTTCCCAGCAGCCAGGGTAGAGACTGTTGGAAAACCACGGGGAGCATCACAGACAAGAAAAAAAAGTGATTCCATCTCCCCCTGGCCCCTGCTCTGCTGGCCCTGCACCAGCTGCCCTTCACGTACTGTGTTGCAGGATGTCCAGAGCCATAGGGAAAAACCTTGGGAAAGCAAGTGCTGAACTCCCTGTGCCAAAATGAGCTGAAGGGCAGACCCTGGCCTGATCTGGGCC
This sequence comes from Lepidothrix coronata, assembly GCF_001604755.1. Taxonomy (NCBI): domain Eukaryota; kingdom Metazoa; phylum Chordata; class Aves; order Passeriformes; family Pipridae; genus Lepidothrix; species Lepidothrix coronata. Next base: position 422,644 of record NW_016690457.1, read on the forward strand.
CCTCATTGTTCTCGTTGGCAGTGGTGGGGATTGGCTCCTGCAGCCCAGGCAGGGGAGGGGGACGATAAGCTGTCCCACACTGTAACACACTGTACAGGGAACTGCTGCCTTATCACCCTGCCTGGGGCCTGGCTGTTGGGTGCAGAGGAGCAGGCAGCCAGCACTGTTTTCTGCTCACTCTCAGCTGAAAGGTCTTGGTGGGGCTGAAGGGGATTTGCAGCCCCTCTGATTCACTCTGGAGTGAGACCCCAATGTTTTGTGCCCACAGCTCAAGCCCCATTGGGACAAACTGCTCTGAAAGCAGATGCTGAGAGGAGCTGATTCTACCCAGGTCCTCTCCAAAGCAGTCAGTGCTTGAGAGCACCGTAAGGCTGATTCATTTATTAGAGAAATCAGCTCACCTGAGCCTTCCCAGTGAGCACAACCACCCCAGCAGGCACGGCACTGGGGAGGCTGGAGTGGGGTGTCCAGCTGGACCCTGCCTCCTGCTCTGAACTGACGTTCCTTCAAGTGTTCAGTTCAGATCTTGGTCTCCTGCACATCCACATCAGAAGAGAACTGGGAGGGGTCAAGGAATAATGGAGGAGAAAGAGTGCCAGAAGCTCTAATGCCACAGGTAAAGGTATCCAACATCATCAGCCTGAAGTAGTGTTTGGAGGCAAGAACAGCAGTGTCCAGCTTCTCTGGGACTGCAGATGTCAAGGCTCTCACTTCCCTATTTTCAAGTCATGGTACCACGTGCAGGAATGAGGTCAGTTCACTCAATTGCTGTCACTTCCCATCCCTGCTGTCAGACACTGGGAAGCCCAGCCAGGGCCACCCAAACTGCACAGCTCTGGCAGTGCTCACCAGCCCTCACTGGAAGACCAGAGGAATCTTTCCCCAGCATCTGTTCAAACCCCAAGCTCTCTCCAGGCAGCGTGCAGAGACAGCTGTCTGCAAGAACCAGGACCTCCAGCTCACTGCCAGCCATGAAACAAACTTAATACAAAACCAGAAGGCTGATATTCAACCCATTCCCCAGCTCCTGAAGGCATTTATGTGCCTTGAAAAGAAGATGAAGTGGAACAAAAAGCATTAACCAGCACTTAGGCAGTGTCCCCTGCAGGGAGGAGGGGTAGCACCCCAAAACAAGCTCTGCCTGGGGACCCCAATGTTCTTTGGTACCTGCTCAGCCCAGGACAGGCTGTCCTCCCATCCTGCAGCAGCCCATCTCCCAACACGCTCTCAGCCCACTCTCCCCACATGCAGGCCATTACCTCGCTTAAAGGACCATCTCTTCTTCCAGTGCTTGGAAAACGATGGCCAGGAATGGTTGAGCAGCGAGTCTGACATTTGGGAGCCCCGTGCAAGGTACAGCCCAGAGCAGGAGACGCCAGCACAGAGCACAGCAGAGCTCAGCGCGCTCTAAGGCAGCGCTGCAGGGCTGCAGCCCAGGGGCTGCCAAGGGGGGAGTGGAGGAGCCAAGTGTTTTGTCAGAAGTATCAGCTGATGGAAGTTGTAGCCAGGGAGAAATTCCTGGTCCCTGGCGTTCCTACCTGTGTGATGGGTCAGTGACTTCCTACAGTTGGACCTGGGGATCAGCAGCCCCAGAACACACACAGCCCCCAAGCACTGCTCAAGGCTTGCAGACTGAAACAGAAAACATGCTGTTAGCACACCACAACCCCCCTTCCCCTCTGCCAGAGCCTCCCAGCTCCATTCATGGCTGTCAGCTGTCAGCATGGCAAATCATCACCTTCCAAGCCGTTTGGCAGGAGCAGAACCCGAAGTGACACTGGGTAAGAGTCACCTGCAGTGCAGAGTAAGAGTTAAGACCACAGCCTTGACATTTGTACCTTTGTTCTTGGTTTCAAGTGCTGTGGTAGAACCCCTACAAGGGACCACACGAAACCCTGTCCGTCTGCAACATCAGCATCCTCCTGCAGTTCACAGCAAGTCCCCATCCCCTGGCAAGGATCTTTCTCCAAGCCCTCCTCAGCTCTCCCATGCAGGGAGGCAGGTGGGAGCAATCTCAGCCAACTCCAAACTGCCCCAAGAGAACAAACTCCCCATTCCGAGGTCTCCAAGGCCACTGCTCTTGACTGGTACCATCCCCACAGCCAAGACTGGCTCCAAAGTTTGCTCCCAATCCCTCAATTAGGCTGAAGAAGTCAAGTTTTATCCCAGTGCAGCTGCTGGGCTCTTGGGACAGACCAAACCTCCTCCCTGCTGTTTACCTGACACTTGTGGCCTCACTGAGCAGAGCACAGCCAGTTTGGGAACAACCACAGGTACCTCCTGGCTTGGAGCCCAGGCTGGGCTAGTTTTGTGCAAAGGCAGGTGGCAAAAACCATTTCCCTCACCTGGCCACAAAACCCAAAGTGTCATCAGTACACCTCTCCCCACATCCCCTCTGCTTCCATCTCCCCAGTAACTGGACTGGGCAGTTTGGAGTGGAATTTGGGGCTCCCAGGCACAGACCCCTCTTACACCCAGCCCAAAACCCAGCTGTGCGCAGTGCCAGGGTGTCTTTGCAAACCTTCAGCTGTGGCACAGCAGCAGCAGGAGCCAAGAGCAGCACCCGAAGGGTGCCCAGCCAGCCCAGAACTGCCCCAGAACCAGCCATGGGGACACACTTCACTCCTAGACCTTGTCTCCTCCTCTTCACTCCTAGCAGAGTGAAGCTCCCCTTGAGCTCAGACTCCCAAGCCCACGTTGTGCCCTTAAGCCTGTGCAGGGGGGAGGCTGCACAAAATGCAGCACTGGGACTTTTGGCTTCAGGACAAGCTGCTTCCTCACAAGGCCTTGAGGAAGACGAATGACAACCCCGTTGTTGTGGCATGGAGCTTGTGCAGGGAGCGACTTACCCTGAGGGCTGGAGGAATCCCTGTGGTGGGTTCCCTGTGCACATCTGGATCCCACAGCCCCGGCTTCTCCAGCTGCTGGAGCAAAGCAAGAAGCAGAGCCTCACCAGGGGAGCAGCAGCCATGAGGGTGGTTTGCTCACGAGGGCTGTTAGCTCAACCCTCTCACCGCTTCCCCTTTCTGACAGCACAAACAAACCCACCTCTCCCACGCTGCATTTTCCACAACAGCGGCCCCAGTGCTGCCCCAACAATCCCTCTCACCCTCCGGAGGGTCTGGGCTCCGGGAGGGTCCAGTAGAGTCCCCAGGGGGGTTGCAAACCCCCAGAAACGCAGCAGGAACCCTGGGAGCTGCTGAACTTGCAATGGCTGCGAGGAACAGCTATTGCCACAACTGCTTCCTGTTCCCTTCAGAGAAAAACCACTCTGTGTGTGTGCATGGCCACGAAAGCCCGGCACACCCAGCCCAGCCCGGGGGCTCCTTGCACCATTTGAACCTCACAGGGCTCCTATGAACGAGTCCCTTGTCTTTGCTGTCATGGTTTGACCTTGGGCTGCAGCAGAGACCCGAAGCCCAGCAGGTCTCAGTCTTACAGAGAATGAAACGACAGCAAAGCACGGAAATGCCTGTGATGGCCAAATTCATCCACGCAGGTGAGAGACAGGGACTTCAGCTCCAGGGCCAGAGGGGTGATGCCCCTGGTCCAGGCTCAGGTTTGTCCACACAGCCATTCCCTCCTTCCCAATGAGCCCCGTGGCTGATGCACACACACTACTCATCCCAGAGCCCCAAGCACTCGCCAGCCCCAGCCAAGCCCTAATCAGAACAAGATCCACTCACACTCCAATTACTCAGAGACCGCAGCTTTGGCAGCACTTAGAATAGCAATTACCCCGTGCTCCAGGAAACCACAAGAGCAAAGAGAAATTAAGGTTTAATTTCTCTGAAGTCCACAAGAGCTCGATTAGCATCAGAGATCAGGGCTGCTCCTAAACACCAGGCAGCTGCTCCAGCTGATGGGATGGTGAGTTGTCCTCGGCTCAAATCAGGACAAGCTCTTCTCCTTCAGCACGTCTGACACAGTTTGGGGGTTGCTGAAGCTGAGCTATGCAGGCAGACTGGAAGGGATAAGGGCAGGAGGGCTGACTGAGCCTCGGCAGCCTCCCCACCACATCTTAGAGAGCCCAGCAGGCAGCAAAGCTCCCAGGACAGCAAGTTCAAGCTTTGTGGCTTTGCTTAATTTTGCGTTTTAGGATCCCCAGAGAACAAGCTTGTGCCAGAAGAAGCAACTCTAAAACATCTTAAAATACTAATTTGTATGTCGTCATTCCCCCAGTAAGAGAACTCCAGATGGGCTCAGTAAAGAAATGGCACTGGTGAGGCCTTGAGTTCTGTGTCCAGTTCCAGGCCTGGAAGAAGGACACTGAGGGGCTGGAGCATGTCCAGGGAAGGGAATGGAGCTGGGGAAGGGGCTGGAGCACCAGAAGCAGCTGAGGGAGCTGGGAGGGGCTCAGCCTGGAGAAAAGGAGGCTCCCCTCTGCAACTCCCTGACAGGAGGGGGGAAGCCAGGTGGGAGTTGGGCTCTGCTCCCAGGGAACAAGGGACAGGACAAGAGGAAATGGCCTCAAACTGTGCCAGGAGAGGTTCAGGCTAGACATCAGAAGAAATTTCTTCACTGAAAGGGTTGCCAGGCATTGGAAGGGGCTGCCCAGGGAGGTGGTGGAGTCACCACCCATGGAAGTGTTTTTGCAAAATCGCGCTACTTGCTTTTATAGCAACTCATTGCATGGGTATACAACTCCCTGTATCCTCTTGAGGGGCAAGTCAGGGAGCAGAGCTCCACATGTGTCCAAAGCAGACTCCAAGGTTGGGCAAGGAAAGACCATGAGCAGGGCTGAGGCAGGAAGAGCCAGGGCCAGAGCAGCTGTCAGGGAGGAGCTCAGCAAACCACACTGTGGCTGGATGGAGTCACGGGGAAGGAAATACTAAGCCATCATATTGACTCTACCAGATGCTTGGCTGCACCACACCACCTGGCTGGCAGCCCCACAAGGAGCTGGCACCAGCAGCAGCTCCTGCTCCTGCTGAAATGGCCACAGCAATCCCACCTGAGTGATGTCACTGAAGGGAAGGAAAGCAGGACATCTTCAGTAAGCAGATAAGGAGAGGAAGAGCAAGTCCCTCACCTCGTTGGTGCAGTTGAACAGAAGGGAAACCTTGGCTTTGTTGAAACAAAACCAGATCTAAATTAGAAAGATTTGACCCACCAGAAGGGGCCTGGGCACGATGGGAGGCGAGACAGGAGGTTCCTGGTGCACATCCCATTAGAGCAGCTCCACCCCAGGATGGGGGTGAAGCTGATCCTCTGACTTCTATGCTTTAAATCTGCCTGTGAGGAGTTTGTCCCCCTCCGAGGAAGGAAGACTTGGTCCATGCACAGAAAATAACAATTACATCACAGAGCCACAGCTCTTGATGTATCAGGCAGAAGGACCCCAGTACCAATGTCCACCCGATGGCATCAAGCTGCTGAGAACCCTGGGATGAGGGCATGGCCCATCAAGGAGACTTGCCTTCACACCACATGCCTGTGTTATTCGGGTTTATTGGGGCTTATTCCAAGGTATTAATTTAGTGCTTTCTCTATGGCAAAGCAGCCTTCAGGTGCTGCACAGACAGCAGACAAAAAATGAACAGTTATTCTTGGATAATTTATTCATAATTTTAATATAAACAGTTAATTGTTCAATACTCTGACACAGCAAGAATTTTTTTCCTCAATATTCAAAGATATTTTCTGTACATGTCACTGCTTGGCTCTTAGATTTGAAAAGACTGAAAAAATAAATCAAGGGGGAAGGTTTTCCTTTCTCTTCCTTTTTAAAAAAGAATAAATTGTGGCACATTTGATCCTTTATTTCAAAGGAGAGGTATCTGCAGTAGTATTTGTATTCTGGAACCTTAAATATGCAGAGGGAAAGGTGGAAGCAGCAAGAATAAACTGGGAAAGAAAATAAAAAAACCTCAAGGCCTCACAGAATATAATTTAACATGAAACTGTGGCTTATTTAAGTGCAAGCAAAGAGCATTTGCTCTGGGCTGTGTTTGATGAAGCCACTGCCCAGTTCCTCCATCCATGCGGGTCCTAAAACACAAACCAGTTCTGATACTCCAAGAATAAAATAATTTCACAAAGTTAAGCCAAAGGTAATGCTTTCCCTGTTTAAAGAACACTCTTACTTTTCCAGATTTAGAGGTGGCCTTTCTAAAATTCTCCATCAGTTTTTGTCACAGGAGAAGCCCTTGGAAGCAGAGATGGTGGAAGCATTGGAATCCTTCTGGGAGAGTCTGAATTAACAGAGCTTTGGCGTCGAGTCCAGCTCGGAGCTCTCAGGTAATTAGTCCTAAGCTCAAGATTTACTGGTGCTGCTGGGACTTACCAGGGGTCGGGGCTCAGCTAAGCAAGAGCATCCGTGCCCACTGGCGGGAACCTCCACTGGCGGTTCCTCTTTAGCTGCCAGGACTATCCCAAGTCTTCCCAGCCACCTGCTCCCAAGGGACCTTCAGGGCTGAGAAAAGAAACTATTTGAATCCCACCAGTTGGAACCTGGACTGGGAAAAAAACCACCACCAGGAACAGAATTTTTTGCCGATTGCGAACCTGTTGGCAAAAAAATAATAACGCCATAGGAGTTAATACTAACTTTATTATACAATATTTAAAAAGTCATTTCTCTACCTGTCCCCTTACAGCTTACATTGTGCTGCAGTGAATTTGCCCAAACTGCAAGAATAAGTGCTTCCTTCCAAGAAGGACAAGCAAATTCATTTTAAAAAGAAATACACATTTAATGACAGCAGATTTGCTAAACACAGTAACTTTAGAGTTGTTTTTCAACAGTCAGGTTCCTCCAGAAGTCAACTGGATGATTGGCTTCACTCTTGTGATGCTTGTAACGAGGCTGAACACGTCAAGGCCTTACACCGACACTCACAGACAGAATCCAAGCAGAGGGAACAGAGCCAAGCAGAAGGTAATAAAAAGGCCAAATTCCATTAAATTCATACAAATAACCAAACTAATCTTATTTCAAATTTCATGAAGTAACTTATTTCTTGATTCCAATCCATTTGACAGTTCCTTTCCCTGGACCACACACACAGGACATTATGAGGGGCTCTTTCGGAGGGACCGGGGTGCCTGCACGTCCTCCGAGGGCACAGCAAGAAGATCACAGGGTTTATCTGCAGTTCCTGGCTCACTCCAGGCTCGGAACCAATCCCGCACGGATCACGGGAGCACCTAGCACAGCCTTGAGAGTAAGGTTTTATGGCACAAAGATATTTGACTTTCTGACTTGTAAAAACAAGGTTCCAGTCTTGGTAGCAGGAATCGCCACTTGCAGCGAAGGGCATGGGGGACCTCAGGATCCGTCTCTGTGTCACAGTGGTCTTGAGAGGGAACTCGACTGCCTCCCTCCCTCCCCTAAAACAGAGGCTCAGCACCCTTCTGGCTCCTGTCGTTTCCTACTTGCCTTCATCACAGTCAGCTCAGTAACACAAGAAGCAACTTTGAGATTTTTTTTTTCCCAGCATTATATGCAACATACTAAAATTAAGCAAAGTGTCCCATCGCTATAATACAAATTTAGGAGGAAAGAGATAAACTACCCATAAATTAAGATTACCCTTTAGCAACCTAAAAGCAGCCTCTTCCACATCCACACAGCTGCTTTACGATCATCGTTGCAGTGTGGTCTAGTTCCCATCACTTTTCCCAACCCAGTGCTGGCACAGAGTTTTAGCTCTTCTATTTTACAACACAATAGAGTATTTACAAGCAGCCAAGACAGACACGTTCCTAACCTGGCAGCCAAGCTTTGCAGCACTGCACTGGCCTGCAAGAGAAGTTCCAGATTGGCAAGAGTCATTCAGGAAGTGGCAATTGAATTTATGTGGAAACCTTTCTGAGAAACCTCCAGCCTCACACTTCAGATATTTTCTCAGTGAAAGCTCAGCAGAGCACAGAGAGCTGTTTCTTGCTCCTCATGATTCACCACAGAGTGAATTTCTGTCTATGCGGGGATGCCAGATTGTGTCCAGGAGGCTCCAGCTGCTCCTGGACAGGCTGAAGAGTCTCTTGTGCTGCGAGTGAGACGTTCTCTGCACACAAAGGGCAGGAGCCAACCCTCCAGTAAATACTAATGCAAGGAAAGAAAGAGCTTCCCACTTGCTGATGCTGGCTGCCCTCCTCCAGCCATCCCACCTGCTCTCCTGCTCCTCCTGAGGAGCAGCAGTGAATGTTGTGCATCCACTGCAGCTGGGAATTCTCGCCCCATAAGGATCTGGCTGGAGCAAAAGCAGCAGCTCCCCGCAAGAAAGGCTCAGCTCAACGCCCCTGCCCAGGCTGGGGGCGCTCACAGCACCCCAGAGCTTTCATCTGGCACATGCGGTCTCCACTTGTATAAAGTCCTCATGTCTCTGAGCAGGAATCAGTGAGATCCAAGGAAGGATTGAGGCATCCCTGGGGCAAGGATCTTCCAGCTGCAGAGACCAAAGAGTTGGCTATGGGCTGAGTAAGGATCTTCCAGCAGTGAGAGCTGGGCTTTATGGGTGATTTTATTCTTCCTAATTCTACAGCTGAGTGTGATCAGGAACAGCCACGAGCAGCAACTACTAGTGTTATTTGTTTTTAAAAAGGAGAAACACGACACCCTCCCCCACTGGTACCACACACCTCTCCACACTCCGGGCACAAGGTAGGAAGGATGACCAGAGGAATCTTTACACACAGTGCTGGGTACAAACAACTGCTCCGTTTGGTGCAGAGGGAAGATGAGCCATGGGAATGGACTCTTGTCCATGGAGCAACACACGCTCCCTGGTTCAGTGATCTGAGTGTTGTAAACCATGTGTACTCACAGGGCCAACCAGTATCAACCACGTGGAAAAGCCAGACCCAATACGAGGTTCCAATATTCCTTTAGATAAAAGAGCTTCTCTTTCCACAGTTATGATCACTGCCACTGGAAATGTTATCAAAGCAAGGGTATGCTGGGAAAGATTTATTTCAGGAGGTCACTGGCAGGACCAAGACACCCCAATCCAACCCCAAGAGCAAGAGCTGGTCCCAGTCCCCGCTCCATGCTGGCACATGCTGCTCCAGGAGGAAGCAGCCTGCTTCTTTCAGGTCATGAGTTCACTACAGTCCAAACATTTAAATGGCTCTTTTGTTGTGTTGTTTTTTAAAAATCACAACAGAACTAATAGGACAAGATCAGATCCAAATTTGAAAATGGGTTCATTGTCACTACTGCTCAGATTAGGGATCAACAGTGACGAACTGTTCTCTTTCCCATTCCCTTCATGAATGGTCCCTGGTATTGGAATCAGCTGATACTGATTTTCCCTGATCCACAATAGGTCCAGACCAAAATATTTAAACAGGTTTAGAGGTGCGTAGTATTAAAAATATCCTTAAGAAACACTGAGGTAGACTGCACCAGAACAGGACAAAAATAATCCCACCACATCCACCTGCCAAGATTTTACGGATACAAATTTACATGTTCTGTGTGTTTAAGAAAACAAATTGTTTGTTGCTTTTTTTTTACAGTGTTTTATATTAAAATAAATAAAAAAATTCTAATAAGAAAAGCTTCTCTTCCTTAGAAAAGTGTGAGAATATGTCTTCTTTCCTGCAGTGTAGTATAGAGCTGCTAAACAGTTACGACTTTGTAAAGCAGAAGAAATGTAAACAAGGCCTTTTGAAATCCAGAGGTTCTCACCCATGTCTGGACTGTGTTTTCCACCCAAAATTTTTGAGCAAGCTGTGCCCTCCACCTGGGTCTGCACTGAGCAGCCTCCAGCAGCAAAGGGCCTGACAAAGGGCTCGTGGTGGTGCCCAGAGTCTGTCATTGCCCCTCGAGGTTGCACCCACCAGTGTGGGCTGGGAGAGGTGCTTCCCTACGCATTCCAGCAGCCCCTCTCCTTGGGTTACAACAGCAGCTCTGCCCGGGCTGGAATCAAAACCCACACACCAGCTAAGCTTCCCTGCTCTCCCCAGGCCAGGGAGCCTCGTTTTCTCCTGGCAGAGAGCACAAAATGGGTCTTGGACTTCTCCAGAAGTGGAGGACTGAGCATCTCTCCCCGCTTTTAAATCATCTCCTGTCTGACACGGGCCTGCAACATCCATCATCATCATCATCTTCATCTCCTGCTTCCGCCCTTCTCCAGCCGGACTCACTCCCTCCACACCACGAGACACACGTAGTTCCACAATTATCCTCTAACATAGTTTGCTAATCAATCACCTTTGCCTTTATGCAAACAGCAGCACAACAAAGCACAGTCCAGAAGGCCAAAGCTGACATCCCAACGAGCCGAAACGCCGCATCCCAGGAATTCTGCAGCAGAGATCTCAGGGAACACAAAGCTGGACACCTGCAAGCACGGACAGGCAGCAAACCACAGTCACTTCCAGCTTCTGCTGCAGGTGCAGAGCCCAGAGCCTTGTGCTCCCCCCTTCACATCGTGTCCCTTTCTCGGCTGCAGTTCGTGCTTGTCCTCTCCCGCTGGCTCCATCTGTGGCACAGAAGGCAAAGAGAGGGAGGAGCAGGATCAGGGTTGGGATGTTCTGGTGTCCTTCAGCTCCCAATGCCCAAATTCGGGCTTCGACTGGAGCCAGCTGACTGCGTTGTATAAATCACGGAACTATTACAAAGCCTTGTCAAGTATGAACTTAACATGTGCTTCATCGCTCCTCTGAGGCTAAAATTAGTTCGTTCTGAAATCTTTGGACCACTTTAAGACCAAACAATCCCCCAAACTCTCCCTTCCCCGAAAGGATCATAAACAGTCAATAATTTATATGAAGTTAAGATTTAAACTAAAGACATCTTTAAATATGTTACAACAAACAATATATATACTCAATGCTGTAAGGACAGAAAACTCCGTGTCTCAGGTCAGGGGACTCCTACTCCGTTTGGTCTTAAAAGTACCCACAAATCTCAGATTTCTGCTCCTTTGGCTCCCAGAACGTTTTCTTCATTTGTGAATGAGAGAAAACCTACTCCCAGAGTCCTCGGTATAAAAATAATCTGTTTAGGATTCAGTCCCTCCAGGGAAATGGGAAAAAAGATAAGTACACACTTCCGAGAAGAGGAAAGCTCCTGTGAGAACACAGAACAACTGAGTTGGAAGGGACCCTTCAGGATCATTGAGTCCAACTCCTGACCCTGTGCAGGACACCCCAAGAGTCCCACCATGTGCCTGAAAGCATTATCACTTGTGTACAAAACCAGAAGTGTCTATTTTGCTATAGGTTCCACCCCACACAGATATACTGCACACACACGCCCACGCACGCACCCCTGGGACTTAACCCCTTGAAAAAGGATGAAAGCAGCAGCTATTGGTCAATCTGAGGATCTGGCGCATCCGACTGAGGTGTTGAATCCTTCAGCTGTAGCGGAGAGTCTGCCTGAAAGCCTGGAATTCTACTGGAAATGCTTTTGTCCTGCAGAAGGTTTGTTCCACACTGTGAGGCTGTAGCTCAGACACCAGCAAGCTTCACGTCTTCTATTGGCAAATGCAGATGCTTCTCCTTCAGTTTAGCTCACACAGTTGCTTCCTGTTGTGAAACCATGGTTACAGAAGGGACAGCAGCCATGGAAACCTCTTCCATTTATGTTCACAGATAAGTCCACTGACAACCAGTCAACTTGGCAAAAAAAAAAAAAAAAAAGATTAAAAATCTGAAGAGTTTGTAGATG
>NW_016690457.1:438781-457305 GCF_001604755.1 Lepidothrix coronata
CAGGGGCAGCCACAGCTTCTCTGGGCAACCTGTGCCAGGGCCTCCCCACCCTCACAGGGAAGAATTTCTTCCCAATATCCAATCAAACCTACCCTCTTTTAGCTTAAAGCCATTTAATAAAGAAGTATTAAACCTGAAATCAGGTCACCCTGTTGCAAAACAGACCCCCCCTCTCCTGTCTTTACCTCAGCTTCAGGTCTCAGAGAGCGGAGGTAACTTTTCAGGTCCCCGTGTGCCATCAGCTCCATGACCACCAGGGTGGGTTGTCCCTTTGAGACCACCCCGAGAAGGCAAACCTGGAAAATAAGGGAGAAACTCCCTCAAGGCTGTGTCCAAACACACTGGATAAGGCCAAGACCCCCTGAAACAGAGCTGAGAACAGCCTCAAAAAGCCCTGTCAGGCTGAGAGGTTTAAAAAGAGCAGACTTGGGCAGATGTGTTCTGCAGAATCTGACAGGGAAAGATCCCAGCTCTGTTTGATCTCTGCTGCTTTGGGGAGCTGAGAGTCAGGCTCTGAAAGAATGACAAGCTGTGTGATGGGATGTGTTAACGAGCCGAGGCACCCAGCACTTACCACATGATGGCAGCTGAAGCCTTTCATCACAGAGGCTTCGTTGAGGAACTCGATGCGCTCGCGCAGACTTGCAGACTCATTCACCGTCTTCACGGCCACGCGGGTCTCGGGCTCTCCTTTCACTATGTCCTTGGCAATTCCTTCGTACACCATTCCAAAGGAGCCCTGTCCCAGCTCTCGGAGGAGAGTGATCTTGTCCCGTGGAACCTCCCATTCGTCAGGGACATAAACTGCGGCAGAGGGGAACATTTCTGAACTGAGCAAGTACCTTGTGAAAGATGCTCCTGTGGCAGCTTAGATTACAGAATCCCAGAATCCCAGAACATACTGAGTTGGAAGAGACCCACAAGAATCATCCAGTCCAACCCTCAGCCCTGCACAGGATCATCCCCAAGAGTCACACCCTGTGCCTGAGAGGATCATCCAAAGGCTCCTTGAGCTCTGTCAGCCTTGGTGCTGTGCCCACTGCCCTGGGGAGCCTGGTCAGTGCCCAACCAGCCTCTGGGGGAAGAACCTTTTTCTAATATTCAACCCTGACACAACTTCAGGCCATTCCCTGGGTCCTGTCCCTGGTCCCCACAGAGCAGAGCTCAGGGCCTGCCCCTCCTCTTCCCCTCCCAAGGAAGTCTTAACTGCAGTGAGGTCTCCCCTCAGTCTTGTCTTCTCCAGCTGAACACACCTCACAATGTCCTCAAGGCCCTTCCCCATCTTTGCTGCCCTCTGCCACAGGACACTATGGGTATAACTTTTTTAAAAAAAGACTAGAAAACCCCATGAAGACAATTCCAATCCCATCCTGCTGCACTGACTGAAAAAAAACAATCCCTGCAGGAAGCCCTGGTTACTCTCACCATCACTGGCGCTGATGTATTCAGGGTTGGAGGATGCATACAGGGGTCCGGTTGGTCCTTCAGTTTGTCTGGAACGGACACAAGTTCTTCAGTACATTTGCAGCCTTTGACACACTCCAGGTGAAGGCAGTTTGATAAACTCCCAAAACATGCAGCAAACACAAACTCTCCCCATTTCCAAAGGCACAAAGTATTTCCTACGCTAAATTAATGTTCCAATCATTAAGGAAATTAGAAAATAAACAAAATCTGACTCCTAGCAAATCAACAAAACTTCTGGATGTAAGTTTTGGTTGCTCTGGTGAAAGCAAGATGAAATTGCACTCACCTCTTTTTCACGAGCACGTAAGCAGCTCCAATAATTCCAGCAATTATTATGGCAAAAATAATAGGAACGATTATAACAGCAATATTAGGCTGAGAATTCACTAAGAAAGAAAGAGAGAGTTGGAGGCATTACAAAGGTCCAAAATCCAAGTTTTTTCCTCAATACAATAAATGCAACAAATACGAAACTAGAGCTATTTCAGAATATGGTGGGGCTGGTCAGAATGAGAGCGCATGAAGAAAAGCCACGTTTCCAAGTAATTCCAGGTTCTTGAAAGCAGATACTTTGGTAAATACTTAATGACTCCCTGTAGTTCTCTGTGCGCTGCTTGCTAAACCCCATTCTTCAAAAAACCCCTGAGGTTCTATCAGGGATTAAATGTTGAAAATCAAATGAACTCACGATAATCAGCCACGTAAAAATAGGTGGGTTCTGTCCACGAGCCATTTCCAGCCAGGGAGGTCGCCCGGATCCGGACACTGTAGTTCCCAGGCTGAAGTCCTCGGAGTTTGCAGCCGTGCTCGGTGGCAAAGTGCTTTCGGGACACACAAAAATGGGCTTCCTGTAGGGAGAGGAGGCTGTGTCACCCTCCCTCTGCAGCATCTGGCAGCTCCCTGGGGTTCCTGCAGCATCCAGAGCTCCCTGACAAGCCCACTGGGGCTCCTGCAGCATCCAGAGCTCCCTGACAGCTCCCTGGGATTCTTGGAGCACCTCTCTGGCTGGCAAACACACACAAATAAAGGCTCTCACAGGCTCAGGGCTGCTCTAGTTTAGTGCTTTGTGCTGGATTTGTGTTTTACAGAGCAGTAGTTCATGTTACAGAGAATAAGAGCCATGTGCTGTACCAGCCTTCAGCCCTGAAATTGGATCTGGACCGGAGAGTCCTGCTCTCTCCCTGGCACTGACACCAGCACTGTCCCCCTGGCACTGACACCTGTCCAGGCACCAGCACTCCCACAAGCTCGTGGACTGCTTAATGCTTTCCTAATTTCTTTAAGCAACTTAAATGCCACAGAATCATAGAAATATCAAGGTTGGAAGAGACTTTCAAGGTCATCAAGTCCAACCATCAACCCAGCGCCGCCACCATCAACCCTAAACCATGTCCCCAAGTGCCACATCCAGACACCTCCAGAGATGGTGACTCTACCACCTCCCTGGGCAATTTGTTTCAATGCCTGACCACTCTTTCTATGAAAGATTTTTTTCTAATATCTAATCTGAACCTCCCCTGGTGCAACTTAAGACCATTTCCTCTCGTCCTTTCACCTGAGACAGAGCAATAACATTTCTAAAAAATTCCATACAGAAAGTTGGAAAATCAGCTAAACTTGTTTGGCAAATGGACACCACAGGGGTAGATTATTTCTTGATGTTATTCCAGACAGATTTCCAGAGGAGACAAATTCAACAGTGAAGTTTTGTGTCCCATTGGTTCCTGCACCAGGAAACCAGACTGGACAGGGCACTGTATGCACCAGGACTATTACATCCTAAACAGCCCTGGGCTTTCAGGTAGAGTCACTTCTCCAGAGGTGCTGTGGAGAAGCAGAAACTCTCTCTCTGTCGGAAATTCTCACTCTTCAGCAGAAGCTGAAGGGAGAAGCAGAAACTCTCACCTCTGTCTCCCCGAGCCGTCCGTAGTTCACCTCGTACAGCACGATCAGGCCATTGGGCTCCTTTGGCTCCTGCCACCTCAAATGCACTGTGTTCTTTTCAATCACTTCATGGGAAACTGGACCAACGATGTCATCAGCCTTAGCTAGAACCAAGTTCATGATTAATAAGTTTTATTTCACACCTTTGGCAAAATTCAAGCCTGCCAACCTCATCCATCATCCTTTCCCATCAGGACTCAAGGACGGCCCTGGTTCTATGCAATTTCTCTATATGGCAGCTGGCTCCCATGGGAAAAGCAGCATTTTGGGAACAGTCACCAACCCAAAACAGAGCTCAGGGAGATCCTTACCTTCTGGCATGGTCCTAGCACTGACATAGGCTGCCACGCTGCACCGGGACTCCTGAGCATCGTGGTTGCAGGCGTGGAGCTCGATGCGGTATCCGGTGAAATGGCGCAGCCCCGAGATCACCAGGGACTCCTTGGACAGGACTTTCTCAAAAGGTTTCTGCTCCTCTGCACCCTCAGCTGCTGCTGCAGAGTTGTTGGGAGAGGCTGGGATGGTGGGGATCACCACGGTGGCGTTTGCCACAGAGGCGAGGTCTCTCCGTTTTCTTGATGGCCTGTTAAACAACACAGGTCACCATGTTATTTGTTACATTCAATGTGAACACACTCACCTGAAACGGAAGAGTTAAAATGAGAGAGCTCAGGGTGCTACAGAAAACTCAAAGCCTCATATTTACAACCAAGAAATTCAGGATTATTTTTTTTAACCAAGCAATCTGTCTTTTTAAAATTCTGTATCTATGAGACTCTCTCCTTGCACAACCTCATACAGGGAAATAAAAATAAATCAATTTGAGTCTCAAGCATTTGCTTGAGAATTCCAGTTCTTCTGGATCTCTCAGCTGGATCTAACTTTGCCAGGATGCCTCGTGCAGGGTTGCAATGCTTTGGAGTTCAGCTCCCACGTTTTAACTCCAAGCAAATGAGGCACCACAGCCTCTGACTCTGATGACCTTAAATGTACCCCATATCCCAAGTGTCACTAACTTGCATTTATAAAGCCTAAGGCCACTTTCACAGCTCACTGGAATACATTTGCCACTTTGAACCCTATGGCTGAACCTCAGTGGATACATGAATCAGTTTTAGCTTTTCTTAAGAGAACAAATCTATTAAGTCCTTTTCAACAGATGCATTTAAAACTCATGACTGATTACAAATTAGCTGTGTGGTTTTGTTAACCAAATGTTGCTTCTCAAATTATTGCATTTCAGTCTGAAAATCAATTTTTTACAGTTGTAACACCAGCACCAGCAGTGTGACCCTGTCACCTTCCCTGTCTGCAGGTGAGTGCCACCAGTCAGCTTTAATGTCAGGTTTTATCAGAAATAAATAGAATAAACTCAAAAAAATTAAGAGCCATTCACAAATTTCATTTTCTTGGCAAAAAAGAAAAAGAAGGGAGCAGTACTAAACCAGAACTACTCCTTCTAACACTTTATGTCCTACCACACATTTGCCACGGGGAATTCCAGGTTTGGAACCAACACATGGTGAATCAGTAACTGTATTCAGTTACACAAAAGGAATTAACACCATTGAAATCCAGGCTATGTATTTTAAGGGGGGTGATGATCTTTTTATGTGTGCACAGCTATTAAAGGGTACAAAGAGTGACCCGAACTGAACCCACACTTGAGGCATCTCCAGTCTCTAAAAATGTAACAAGCTGTTGAAGCTGCTGAACTGAACTTTCCACTGCCACCCTCTGACTACCAGGCAATGATCAGCCAATTCCAGCCATGGGCAGGGACACCTTCCCCTATCCCAGGTTGCTCCAAGCCCCATCCAATCTGGCCTTGGACACTTCCAGGCATCCAGAGGCAGCCACAGCTTCTCTGGGCAACCTGTGCCAGGGCCTCACCCCCCTCACAGGGAGAAATTTCTGGATGCCAAATGGTAGGTTCAGTGAGCACATTCCAGTTTATAGTTTTCTCTTTCTTAATTACTAATTAACTCCCTTTGGAGCTGCTGTTCCCTCAGCCTGTGCATTGTTCTGAGCAGTGTCTCCTCAGGAGGGGGCAGAGTTCAGAGACCCAGCTCTGGGTCATGTCACCTCCCTCTTTGGGAAGGATTCCTTATGGTCAACCAGAGCCTTGTTTGCATAAAAGCAAAGCTACACCCGCTGTTTACAAAGTGTGGATTCAGCTGGTCCTCGTGTTTAAGGGAATTTTGCTTTTCACAAGTAAAACAGTAATTTGACCACTGATGAAACACAGAGTAAAATGCAAGAATTCCTTCCTTCCCAAGTCACAGAAAGCAAGAAGTACTTGTGAAGGTGTAAAACCCCAATCTTCCCATATTTATTATCCTGGATTTGCAGCAATTTTCTTGCCAAATTCTCTGTATTTTCAAACATTTGATTCTTCTCAGAGTTATCCAGTGCAATTTGCATTAGAACTATTTCGGCAGCTCCAGTGACCTTCCCTGTGAAATCCTCAGATCCAGGCTTCTCCTGCTGTCACAGACAACCAGTATGGGGCTCACAGAAGCTGGAAGTGACAAGTCATCACATGCAATATGGCCTGTGCTGGAGGATTCTAAAAATGCCTTAAGTACCTTAAGCTAAGCTTTTCCACCTGAAACTAGCCCAGGACACCTGGCCTGGCTTCCCTCCTGTGCTGGTAAAAGCAGTTCATATTTGTGTGCACAATTAATTAATTGAACTGGGAAACCCGGGGGGGGGAAATTACTTTCAATGTGAGTAATTTCCCAGATCTTACTCACTCTGTAACCCAGGAATACTGAGAATGGCACGAGTGAGTGTGACACAGAGACAGAACAGCGAGTCTGCTCTTTCTCTTTTTGCAGTAATGGAGAGAATACATGGAATGACATCCTGAACAGTTCCCGTTTAGTTCCCCTTTGCTTCTCAGGACTTTTCTTACTTTTGAAATCTTTCCATGCTTTCCACAGAATCATGGAGCAGGTGAGGCTGGAAGGCACCTCTTGCCCAAAGCAGGGGCAGCTGCAGCAGGTTGCTCAGGACCATGTTTGAGTATCTCCAGGGATGGAGACTCCACACCTCCCTGGGCAGCCTGTTCCAGTGTGTAACCATCCAATCTGTGCAAAACTCTTCCAAAATAAGAGCAAATAAAACAGGAAAGAAGAAGCAAACCATCAGCTTCTGATGGCCCCTTTGCTCAGCTCCAAAGGGAAGGCACAGAGCAGCTGGTGTGAAGACACCTGCCAGCTCTGCCAGAAACATCTCAAAATCTCTGTTTTGCCTTGTCAGTGCCAGAGCAAACTGACCCACAAGAGTGATAGTGTATCCTGGTAATAAATGTGCACAGGGGGAAGGAACAGTTTCTGATTTCCAGAAGGGTGAGATCAGCCCTGGACTAAGCAGAGCAGGGCAGAGCCATGTACAGGCTGGATCCTGCACAGGGATCAGATGGCTGGGAGCAGGACAGGAGGAGAGAAATGGCACATGGAAAACAAGGGGACAAGGCATCAGGGAGAAACTGCTCTGATTCTGCCCCCTGCCATCTCATATTCCCTGCTGGCTTCATCCCTGAGATCCCTCCCGTGACTGGCAGGTTTCTTCTCTCCAGGAGAGGCCACACACCACCTCGGGAGAGGTCAATGAACTCTCAGGAGCCACAAAAAAGCATCTTAAGTAAACCACACTCCTTGCCAGGCTTTGTGAGCAGGTGATAGCACAGTATTCACAGGAAAAATAATTCTGATTTACATGACAACAGCCTGGAGCTGCTGGGGAAGACAAGCAGGACACATGGCAGCAGGGAGGTATCTTTACCACGGACTTTTAACAGCAAAAGAGCTTGTTTTAAAGGATTAGCCAAGCCTAGGGATGTGGAGATTTGTCTCTTAGCAGGCTGACAAGGTGGCACATCCTGGTGGATTGGTTTCTTCCTAAAATACATACCCCAGAAACTGGCCTGAGAAGCATCCTGGGCTGGCTGCACAATAAAATTGGGAAAAAAAGGAAATAAAAAAGAAATCAGATTGTCAGAATTGTCTGCCTGCATCAGGAGGAGGTTGGCTTTTGCACATGGCTTGGACTCTCCTCTGCCTCAGAGTACGTCATGTCCTGGCATCCTTTGGCACAGTGAAACTTGTCCTGATGGGCACCAACAGCCAGGGAATGGCAAAAGGAGGGACTCAGCTCAAGGTACCAGAGCAGCCTCACAGGGAACACCCCAGTAATGCATTCAGTGTATTCAAAAAAAGAAAATGTTCAGTGCAGTGACACAGCTTCTGCCAAGGAGCTGCAAATAAAGGTTTGTTAGCTCAGGGCAGCAAGCTGGGAATAAATTTAGAGCACAAAATGCATGACAGGGAAGAGGGTAAATCATCACAGATTCTAACCTGCTTCCCAGCACTTCCTCCCTGAGCTGCATATGAAGTGTGAAGACATTCAACACCACTTAATGTGACGCTGTGTGTGCCACTCAAAACAGGACATTCACCACCCACAGCACTCACATTCCTCATGGTATTGGAGGTATTTCCCACACTAAGTGCAAGGAAGACCACAAATACCATGCTGAAGGACGAGGCTGTGGCCTCATAAACTGCCCTTTTCCTTTCTTTTCAACTCAATGAAAAACTTGACCACAACATTTTTTGACAGAAAAAAAAAATCTCTATTTTTGGCATCATCCAAGTTTCAATTTGCTGCAGGCATTCAGCTGTTTGTTAAGGATTCTCACTTTATTCTCACGCTGAGGAGGATTCAGAGACAGGAAATTAAAGCAGGATCTTCCCAATTTGCAGAAACATCAGTGTAGGTGCTGGGCTGTCCCCATTCCAACACCCATATCCAGCTGGAGTAGACAGGTCCATGGAAGCCCAGAGACTGGCCACATGACCACATCCAACCTAATAATTGTGTTTAATAATCAGTCAATCACAGTTCCCTCCCCCTGACCACATGAGCACTGTTTGATGTTCCTACCTTGGCACAAAAACCTCGTTGTGAAGGTAGTTCTCAAATGTCTTGCGGAAAGCAGATTCCTCCAGCTCCTTCTGTATCTGGGAGTCTGTCTTCGGGCAGGAACAACATTCCCCACTGACATCCTCATTTTCACTCTGATTATACTTCTGAGGGTCTTCAGATTCAAAAGGAGGAGACCAGGTCCTTGAGGGAAGTTTTAATCCTGTGGACAAAAGAGTTTTAGTGTCACTCATGCTTAGCTTGGCAGATGTTCAACCCTACAAAGAACCCAAACCAGTGTGCACAGGATTCATGGCACATTGGGGCGTCCTGAGCTTTCACATCCAGGGCTGAGCAGTTCCCTCTTTTCTGATAGGCCTTTGATTCAAAAATATTTTTTGAAACAAAGCTCAGATGCTGCTGTAGTCTGTGAGTTCTATCCCAGTTCATCCCAGTTTAGGTAACACAGGGCAGCAGGTGAGATTTTGGGAGTCCTCAGTGAAACTCTGTGTTCTCAAGGAATCCCAAGCCAGGCACAAGATACCTTCAAAAATTAACTTGGCCCTGAGCTCCAGAAGCACTGAAGTTTTTAACTTTACCATCTCCATAGCCATTGTTAAACTTGTAACTCAGTTTAAAAAGAACAAGGGCAGCAGGGAGACCCCCAAAGGAAACAAAATGTCTGATTACTCCATAAGAAATGTTTTTGGAGACCTTTTGCACATACCTTGGCAGTAGCACCTAATGTATATTGAACAGGGGGAGGACACAGCTGCATCTCAGCATGTTTCTTGAACAACATCCTTGAAAACAGCAGAATTGGGCCCCCAGAGCATCTCCAAGGCAAACACTCCAGGGAATTCTGAGAGAGACTGAAGGAAAGGCCCAGAGAGAGAAGCAGCCACTCACCTTTCAAGCAGTAATCAAGTTCATAAAGCTCACTGTCCTCTGCCTGCTGCTGCCAGTACACCAGGTAGTGCGTGATGTTCCCGTTGGGCTCTGAGGGTGGTTTCCACTTCAGGATGATTTGGGATGAAGAGTTGGAAACAGATATCGGATCTAACGGCACTGACGGAACTGTGTGGGTGGGCAAAGAGGCACAGGTCACTGCACTGCCCTGCCAGAGGGTGACAGGATGGGGGACAAACACAGGCAAGTTGCCATTCCTATGGGAATCCAGCATTCTCCATGGTAGGTTCCTGCAGCAGAAACACCAGAACACTCAGGCTCCCAAAGGCTGCACTTGATGATCCTGGAGGTCCTTTCCAGCCTTAATGATTCTTACACATGGTCACATGAGCTGGATAGAAGAGAACACACTTGGCAAATCTCCCTGTGCAGGAATCCCACAGCCTTCCATTGGTTTAGGAATTCCTTCCTACCAAAGTACAGCAGCAATGGAAAGTTTCATGGATGTGGGACTATCACAGCTCCCAGGCAGAAGACTATTTACATAAGCACAGAATCTGCTGAGTTGGACGGGACCCAAAGGATCATCAAGTCAAACTCTCGGCCCTGCACAGGCCCATCCCCAAGAGTCACACCCAGTGCCTGAGAGGATCATCCAAACACTTGATGAGCTCTAGCAGCCTTGGTACCATGCCCACTGCCCTGGGGAGCCTGTTCAGTGCCCCACTAGCCTCTGGGAGAAGAACCTTTTCCTAATATCCAGCCTAAACTTCCTCTGACACAACTCCAGGCCATTCCCTGGGGTCCTATCACTGGTCACCACAGAGAAGAGATCAGTGGCTGTCCCTCTTCTTATTTAGGACTTATTTAGAACTCTTTCTCCCTTGCAAAGCAACATTAATGTGCTGGTACTGACCCGTAGCGTTGGTCTGGATGTAGATAATCTCACTCTTTGCTCCATATGTCCGCCGCTCATCGGAAAAGGTGACCAGGGTTTTTACAAACACAGCATATTGTGTCCAGGGCTTCAGGCCCCTCAGAAGCCAGCCTGGTTGGGCCTGGGCTTTGGGCTCGTTGGACCGTGGGGGTGGGTCAACATCCACAACTGTCCAGCTGTTTGACCCACAAGCATCCTGGCCATCGAACTCCGTCACGTTTTGGTACGGACTTTAGGACAGAAAAGGCTCAAATTAACAGAATCTTCACTCATCTTTTAAAAACTTCACTCATCTTTAAAAAGTTCTAAGGACATCACTGAAAGTTACCATTCTTTACTCTTTGGAGAAAGTATTAATCCTCTCGTTGTATTTATTCTGAAAGTGAGGCATCAAAGAGCAGGTCCTGTGCCACACATGATCCCAACAACTAAATCCAGGCTAATTATTTTCAGCTTTATGAAAACCAGTTTCTAAAAGAACCTTTCCCACCTCAAAGGGAATAAAACCCTAAACATCCCATGCAGGTGGTGGGGAGATGAGAAACTTCATGGTTAGAAGAACTGGAAGAACTCATGTTTGGATTGTTCTTAGATGAGGAATTTTGACTGTCCACAACTCGGTAAGTCAGGGATCTTAATGAACACTTTTATAGAAGGGTACAATTGGGAACTGAAGTGTTGGAGCCAGACAATCAGAGATTAAACAGTTTTGCCTACAACAGGTTTATTATCCACTCTTCAAGGCCAACTGCTGATTGTGGGAACCCAACATGGCCACTGGTTTGTGATCGAAGGGTGGGTCACTTACGCTTCCTTGTAGAACAGCATAAATCCCAGGAGATCACGGAAATCAGGAGGCCAATACGGCTCCCACTTTAACAGGATCTTGTCATGAGAAGTCCTGATGTAAGAAAATTTCAGCAATTCATTTTCACCTGAGACAAATGAGAAGCGACAATGCATTTATTAATGCTAAAAAATAAGGGTTTCAATTTCTATTATCTGAGAAGTGTAAGTTGAAGATGAGAACGCTGGCACTGAGAAGAGCTGCTTATCTTACTTCAATGCTATTCCTACCTTAAGTCAGGGTTGGAATAGATGCCCTACTAAGACTCCTGCCAGCTTAAATTTTGCAATGATTTTATGAAAATGTAGAAGAGTTGAACTAAACTCTAAAAAGTGGGAAATCTAAAAGCAACATATTTTACAATTTATCATGATCTACACAGATGAACCTAGCAATGGGGTGTGCACAAAAATGAAGCACATGATTTCCCAGCCTTGCCCAGGAGTAGTTTGGTCCCTTCGCAAACAGGAGGGTGTTTGCAGGAGGTTTGTCCCAGCAGCCCAAGAAGGACAAACTGTGGCTCTGACTGGATTTGCTATTCCTGCAGTAGCTGCAAAGGGAGGAAGAACACTCATTTCCCTGGCACCACATCCAGAACAAACAAAGGCTTTCTTTTTTTTCTCTATTTTTTTCAGTAAACAGGATGCTGCCAATATGAAAACTAAACTTGAAATGTAAAAGCAAACAAAAAGCCAAACACCCTGGCAAGCTGTGGTTTGAGGTGGGGGTGGCACAGACACTGGTTCAGCAGAGGAGGGGCAAAGTTGGCAAAGAGGAATACAACTGTCTCCTCCAGCTGCCTTCAAACCAAACACCAGCCCAGGAGCTGCCACATGGCAGAGCTGGGTCTGAACTCCAAACGCAGGTTCATCCCCAGTGCAGGAAGAGCTTTTCAGTGTCTCATGGGAGGAGATGAACTTTACAGACAGCTAATTCCTTGTACTCCTTCCCTCTGCCCAGGCTGGAGCTCTGCTGCCCCTGAGGATAGGGCTCTGTGTGTGTTTTTCACTGGTACTGCCAGTTTTTAGGTCATAGCCATTGCATTCCCTTCTCCCACTGTGCATGCATGGCTGCATGCGTTGATATGTGGAAAACCAGACCAGCAAACTGAGTCAGCTGAAAGATCTTCACTTTTTAAGTCTGTTCACAAACAGCTACATCAGGGTAACAAGGGCAGAACTGAGGGATCACAGAATCATGGAATGGTTTGGGTTGGAAGGGACCTTTAGCAGTGCTGTCCCCAAAAGCAGAGGGACAGAGCATCCACAGGATGATCCAAACTGCACTGCAGGGTGTGGGCAAGGATCTGAAATCACAGTTTAATTAATGCTGGGCTTTTTGCTGGCAATACCTGCATAAGCACCTCATGTTAACCTGTGTGTGCTCCTGTTCTTATGTGCAGGCAAGTAAAGAATCAGAGCAGAGATACCACCAGCTAAGAACAAAGCTGGGTATTTTCTATCCCCACAGTCTGCTTCACCACACGCCCCTGTAAGTGTCTTACTGGCACATACAGGGAAAGGAGATTGTGTGCCACAGAAAGGGAACAAACAGCAGGGTTGGGGGGGCAGAAGGGGTGCATTTATGGCAGCACTGCTGCCAAAAAAACTATCTTCAAAACTACATCTTCAGGAGCACAACTTCAGTGCCTTAACCATGCTGACACAGGCACTGCCTTATCATTGTTCCTGAAGAAAGCCATTAGCTTAAAAACCTCTGAGAAGCACAGCAAAAACTGTTGGAAAATTTCCCTGACTGTTGTCATGGCAATTTCCTCACATGGCTCCAGGGATGGGTGGAAATCCTCTTTCTCCCGTGTTTATTCTGTGTGCCCACTGTCACCTCATGACATGGGAAAAGGAGGTTATGACTATTAATCAGGTACTCGGCAGTAACACTAAGTCCCAGCCCGGACCAAGGTTATGTTGTGCTAAACTCTTCAAAAATAATACTCTCAGCCCCAAAAACTTCCCAGCAGAGCCCATGGAGAGCAAACTTTGGGGACCAAAGCTGGCAAGGCAGGCACCTTCCAGAGGGAGAACTGTGAGGACTTTTCCTCATGGCATAGGACTTTACTCAAGTGGCAAGTCTGGTGCTTTACCAAAAGTACAAGGACAGTCCCTGGACAAACATTATGGGTCAGGCTGAGGGAAATAGGAGTGTGAGGATGGTACTGAGGCAAGCCTTGCTGCATTCTGAGACTCTTACATGAGGCTTGATCCCCATTGGTCTTCAGGGCTATGTCGTTCCTCTCCTGACGCCCCTTAGTCCCAGAGATCTCTTCCATCTTGTGGATTTCTGACAAGCACAGCTTGGGGTTATAGTGGAAGAAGAGTTTGCCTCGCGCAATAGTGAGGTTGTGTTTACTCCAGTCCCAGAGCTGGCGGAGGTTCTGGTTGTCCAAGGCATAAAATGAATAATTGCTGAAAGAAGAATGAAAACATGGGTTGGGAGGGGATCCACTGAAAACTCCTTTTTCTTCGTGCACTAACCCAGACACCAAAGAAAAAGTGAATGCAAACTGTCTCCCCTGGTAGGGCACAATCCGTGGGCAGAGGAATGTTTAAAAATAACTTATAAATTGTTTCCAAATACAGATCGTTCTGATAGCACTGGTACTCCTTGCACTTCAAAGCATTCAAATACAGTGTCTTTTGAGGGAACTCACCCAGCTTCAAGTGTTTCTCCTCTAATCAGATGGAGCTTCCGGAAAAAAGAAAGAGAAACCAAGGCATAAGAGCGGCGAATTTTGAGGTAACCTGAGATTTCTTCTATCAAGCCAAGATTTGCTTCCAGTTCAGCTGCTATGTTATCTATGGAGAGGAAAACATTGGGATTAGTTCTCTGATATCACTGAGAAGAAACATCGATATCAGAGCCCAAATACATTAAACAGAACGGGTTTATGTTAATTCATGAGACCTTAAAAAATTCAATTAACACAAAAACCCAAATAACCAATAACCTCAAGAGCCTTTGCTTAGTGGTTATTTTTCTGATTCCCTCTAAGATTCAGGGTGGTCAAAGCAAAAGAAAATCCCAGGACAGACTGAGTTGGAAGGGACCCACAAGATCATCCAGTCCAACTCCTGGTCATGCACAGGACACCCCAAGAGGCACACACTGTGCCTGAGAGGATCATCCAAACACTTGATGAGCTCTGGCACCCTTGGTGCTGCAACCACTGCCCTGGGGAGCCTGTTCAGTGCCCCACCACCCTCTGGGGGAAGAACCTTTCTCTAATATCCAACCTCAAACTCCCCTGACACAACTCCGGGCCATTCCCTTGGCTGCTGTCAATGGTCACCAGAAAAGCCCCAGCTCAGGGCTGGTGTCACATTCCCTGCCCTGCCATCCCGTGCTGCCCAGTCCTCACTCACGGAGCACTTACTTCCTCCCCGGATATTTATAACCAGGCTGCCATTGACAACTGTGCAGCCCCGGAGCTCCTGCGCCGATGTCACTGAGTCGATCGTCTTCTCCTTCCCAAAGTCACAGACCTTGGGACAGGGCCCTGCACAGGGCGTGCAGTGCAGGCTGGAAAACAAGACAGTTGGGATACAGGGATGATGCTTAACATGGAATGTCACCTGGGGCATCCTCAGCAATTCCCAAAAGCACTGGTGTCCTGGCAATACGTCATGGGATTCACTAGACCAGGTTGCTCCAAGCCCTGTCCAACCTGGCCCTGAAAATAATTCTTTAAATTATCATTTCCACATTTCAAACATAAATCACTCCCTCTCTTCCTACATAACAGAAACCAGAACAAAGTGATTTTTGTTATTCTGAAGAGTCCATTCGCCACGATGCTGCTCAGTGCTCTACATACCAAGGGTTTCAAGACCAACAAACCCAGTCTTCATCCCAAGATCGTTAACCAAACATGTAATTGATGAGCTGGCCCTTCATCTGGGAATCCTCTGATTGAAGACTGCACATAAAGTTGCTTTAAAAAAGGCAAGTATGTGCTTTGTGCTCTGGGGAAATACTGCGAGCTCATCGCTTGCCCTGGTCGCGACACCACAAAAATGTGTTCCCAACTAGTTCAGAGAAAGAAATGCTCTAGGAAAAGCAGGGAACAGAGCTGTGAGGTCCCACTGGCAGCAGCCTGGAACAGCACGGGAGAGGCCATGGTGCTGTTACACAACCAGCAGAGCTACTTTGGGGCTGCTTGTTCATTCTTCTGAAAAGCAAAACAGGAAATGGCATAAAAAGTCCTGTTAGAGTGAATTCCCTGAAATTTATTATGGCAGGAGCAAATACATGCAATCACAAAGCTACTCATAGGAAATCTGACTCATCACAATATATAATGGTATTACGGGACAAACAACAAAGTTTTCAGTGATAAACAGCTCAGCAACATAAATTATTTAATTCCTTTGTCGAAAAACCCTGGGAATAGACAGAATGGCTGTCTATTTTGTTTGTTACATTGTGCATTTATGTCTGGCACAGCTTGAACCTGCTCAATGAAAGTAATTACAGGGATGAGGGACAGATATTCTGAGAACTATCCACTCAAAGGACGCTGCACTCTTTTGATTAGCCATGACCTCTCCCTGTTGCACTTTCCAGCCACAACCTCTCCCTGTTGTGTTTTCCAGCCTAGCTTTCTGGCCTGAGGCTGCTCTAGAGGGGAGGAAAACAGGCCTGCTAAAGCCTCTCCACTGCCCATCTCCCTCCTCCCACTCTACTACAGAAAGATTGTTCCAGTTTGAGGATGCTCTTCTTCCTTGTCCTCTCTCTCAATCTCCCTTTTCGCACCTTTTCCAAACTTGAGAGGGAACAAGGGAGGCCAAGGGAAGAATAAACTCCTAGCATATGGTAGGTTAGAGCTGTCTGCTTTTAATGGATTGAATTAGTAAGGTATTAGTTTGTAAATCATATTAAAGGAGACCAACCAGGTGACTGTTACAGACGCTCCAAAGCCGGAAACTTTTCTTGGTGTTCACAGAGAACACAAACCCCATGTCCAAGCGAGATGAAAGCACAGCCCCAAAAACCTCAGCATGGATTCTTTACCTGCAGACCATGTACTTACTTGCTGGAATTCATGATGTACCCCGAGGGGCACTCGTGGACACACTCATTGTTGTGGATGACATGACACCCCGACTCCCTGGCGTTCTTACACTTGTTGTGCAGCTCCTGGCAGAAGCTGAAGGTCACACAGCGCCAGCCCTCGAAGCGGTAGTACCCAGGGGGGCAGTTGTCCACACACTTCCCTTCCAGGTAGAAGTTGCGACAGGCCACGCACTTCTCGGGGTCGCTGGGCTCCGTGCAGTCCCCGAGGCACTCGCTGTGACAGCACTGCCCTTCCGAGGTGCAGCCCTGGGACTTGCAGGCAGCTGGACAAACTGGGGAGAGAAAACATCAGAGGCAAGTGAGAGTCACAGAACAACCCAGTGATGTTGTGACCCTGAAAGCTCACAAGTTGTGGCACTTGGTCCTGCTTGCTTTGGCGTCTTCCCTTTCAAAGAGGCAACCACAAAGCGTAGGTGCCTCATCTCCGCTTTTCAGTGAAAATTCCACAGTTTAATAATGTTTTTGAAGAGTGTTATCATTCATCCTCACAACTCATTAATGCTCATCTTCAAAAAGAGAAAAGTGACTTTCCTTTTCCTGAGTTCAGCGCTATGAGGCTCCAGGAGAGCTTTGGTGACTCCAACACTATTTCCGAAGCTCGGGAGTGATCAGACTCTACGGTAAGAGCTGTAGAGTCCCAACCTGGGACAGCCAGTTTCAGCCAGAAAGTTCTTGCTTCTTAGTTTAAGAATTTTAAGTTTCCCATAGTAATGCTGTGAATAACACGTGCCCAACAATCCTTTTAACACAACCCTTCAGCTTTATCAGGAATTTTTTCCCATCTCTCTCTCATCCTGTCACCAGTTTCCCGGAGGAATCCTACTGCCCTGAACCAACACAAGCTCTTCGGTGACTCTCTCAACAGCTCCATAAAGAAGAACACCCATGAGTGTTATTGCTTGAGATTTTTATGGTTTACTTTCTAATTACCAATTACTTAGTGCCCCACAATACCTTTAACGAGCGGTTTGGGCTTTGAAACCAGTGGCACAGCCCAGAGCAAACACTACGAGTAACCCGGCGAGGAGTAGCTGAGCAAACCCAGGGAAGCTCCCGAGGGAAGGTCAGTCCTGCCCCTCAGCACCTCCACGCTCAGTCTTAGTGGTTCAAACAAGGCTGAACCGATTAAATTCAACTGCTTAATCCAGAACACGCCACAGAACTTCATGTCAGGAAGGACAGAACAAAGCTGCAATCAGCACTCTGAGAGCAAGAACCAACACCAAGCCCGGCTCTGACACAGCAAAAGGAAGGGCTTTACGTGGGGGATGTGGGCCTGGATTTATCCCCATGGTCTTTGGGATACAGCTGTGAATTGCCAAGGCACGGATCAAGACACCACCTTGTTCTCACTAAACCAGAGGATTCTGTCTGAAGGTGCAGCTGAACAGCTCCTGATGTCCTGCCTCAGTGAAGGGATACAGAGATAAGTCCTGAATTAACACCATCTGCCTCAAGATTCCCCAGGCTTTGTGTCCAATACTCAGTCTCAAAGCAGGAAGGGCTCCATTTGGGGAGGCCCCAGCCACCCTGGTGTTCAGGGGTGAAGTATTATCTTTAATTTCTGGTTAACACATGTGAGCAGAGCAGTCATGGAACGTGGTGCAGTTTCATTCAGCCACAGAAGCAGCATGTGGGATCCCCAGTATGTGCTGCCCATGTTTGGAGGATCCAATCCCCAGCTGTGGTTAGGAAGAAAATCCCCCTCCACCCCACGTTAAGGGATTGCAGAATTAAGTGTGGTAAAGCTGTTAATGCCATTCTTGGAATAAGCAGCAGTAGATGAGGTAGTAAAGATGAGCAACCACTAGTTTGTTCCAGCTGAGGAAGCATGAAATGGACAAAGTAGAAATTCTATCTCAAGGATAATTTAATCTCAAATATCTTACTGCTTCCATGTCAGTCACTCACTGCAGGTGTTTTCTCTGTGCGTCCCTCACAATTCATCCATTAACAAGAAATACAGGACCGTGTTTCAAATTAATTTTCTTTCATGCTGACCAACTTTTTGCCCTTTTCTAGCAATGTTTTGTGAACCTGTCACAACTGATTGAAATGCAACAGCCAAATAGCAGCAACTTGCAGATGACACCTTGTATTAGACTTAATATAAAATGAGAAGCTTGTTTTAAATAGTTATACATAGTCTTTTTAAATGGTTACACATGGATGTTTTAAATGGTTATACATTCCTTACCAGGCCATAGATGAGCACTGTCTAGCAACAGTTTATTTGAAATACTGGCAAAAGAAAATTCCAGAATTTAGTCCAAAACATTATCAAACTTACTAATTCCAGTCTAAACTAAGGTTTAATAATAATGGCCAGTCTTCGCGAGCGAAGATTAGGGAAAGGTCATTAACCCTTCGAGCCTGCGCAGTGGATTTTTTAGGTGAGAC